>NW_009618059.1:0-20004 GCF_000690535.1 Cariama cristata | reverse complement strand
CCCTAACAGCATGGAGATATATGGCATGTGGGGATGATGTGTTGCAAAATACAGTACAGTGGGAATTAATGTAGGACAAATCATCTAATGTTCAGTAGGCAGCCAGGATATTCACAATAATATTGGTATGGGTGTCAATGCATACAGAGTATTCACCCTAAAACAGACAATACCACTTTAATGTTGGCTTCTGGCAGATACATGATAGTTGTAACTCCATGCGTTCTTGTCTAATGATGGATCCAAGATTTAAGTGGTACTCACAATTCAGATTAGTGCTCACCCCCCAAACCAAAAGTAAATCATTAAGAAAGTGGTCCCTAGCTACACAGTAGTTGTTTGTTAGAATTAATTGGGAAAAGAAAAACAGAAACAGAAAACACTGTGGCGCGAGGATTTGATAAAATAGCACAATTCTCTACAGCTCTGTGTTTTCTTACAGCTTAACAATTGTCAGACACTTTTAAAAACACGTAATGAGCTACCCAGAGCCTTTACTTAGCTGGTGAAAGATAGCATTTAGCAGAAAGTATGCTTCCCAGAGTAAAAAGCACAAACAGTCTTTGTATTCTTGTTGATGCTTTGTCAAGTAAGAACATGGTGAACAAACTGCAACTGCATAAAAAAATCCCACACTAGTAAGATATCCCACTCTCCCTCAGCATCCAAGGAGAGAAAAAAGATCCCAACTCTCTGCAGGAGTGTAGCATTTCAAGCCAAGAATGTGTGGAATTGTATCCTATGGATTTTTTGAAAAGTAGTATAGTAATGATATGAAAGCATTTATATTATGCAGTAATTGAATTTCTTAGACAATTCTCCAGAATTTATTACTGTAAAATGAGGTTACTTTGAAGTGATAGTAATATCAAATCTAATACTTCCATGTTTAGAATTTGAGCACAGAGACAAATTGTATTTATTTTATAAATTGCAATTCTTGATAGTACATCACACTGCATTGCTTAATATACAGACATTATCAACAGGAATACATCAAACTCAATTTATCCAGATGGTGCAATTTGTGATAAACTTTCTGGGGTTTGGTTTTTTTGTTGTTTTTTTTTTGATTTTACTTTTTTTTTAAATCAAGCCACCAAAAAAATAAACTTACTTGCACAGGAAACAAGTAAACCCACAATTTTCTTAATCAATTTCTTTTGATGTTCATTTTTATGGTAATTTTTTAAACTTACAGAAGGAACAGAAATTGCTTGGACCATGGTGTATATCAAAGGAACTATGCTTTTAAATGGGCATATGCTTATATTAGGGAAATTATGGTCTCAAAGAAGAAGCTTCATCCCTCACTCACTCTATCTACTCTGGCCATAAAAATTCAGAAATATCTATTTTTTCCACTAGAATGAATCTGTGGAAAAACTCCAAAATGGAAGGCTCTCATACTGCTTGTTAAACTCTGATTCAGCAAGATGCTCAAGGAAACTACTTGTATTTTCCCAACTTAAGGTCAGGTTTGTGTAAGAGCATTTGGGTAATCAGTACCAAGCTCAACAGGTTCTACTTTATCTGCCCATATTTTTATGGAGATTTATGGGTTACTTTTGAACCTCATCCTGTTAGCATGTGTTAATCCTGCCCTGAGAACAACTATTGGATTATGTACTTGGGAGATTTAGCTGGAAGAAATTATACTCTTTTGATCCTAATAAATCCAATGAGCATCCCAAGCAGCTCAGCCATGACATACACAGACCTGGAGCAATACAAACAGGATCTGGAGGTGTTCCCAGAAGAGTCTTATCATGCTATTGGATCAGTGCCCTTCCAAAATGTAGAGGCTGATGCCCTTTTCTTCCAAAATGCTGCCAGAATAATGCAGGAGACACTGCATTAAGCACAGTTTTGGACTGAGATCCCTGAGGTACCCCTTGTGTATTAAAGTGCCTGTTTTCACAGGCACCTTACAGAGCGGGTCCCACCTCCTCTCCACACCCTGCATGTTCGTGCTGCAGACTTTGTGCCAGGATAAGCACATGCTGATGCTGCTTGCTGAACTGAACCAGATTGTTGGCTTAGCAGGAAGCTAACCATCCAAATAAAACCAAGCCCAAATTGCTACTTTTCAGTCAGATCAACTTTCTTTGAGCCTCCTGCAAAGCTACACAAACCGGGATAAAGGAGAGAGGGCAGGATCTACCCTCTTAGCTGGAGCACAGCCTTGAATCTGATACTCAGTGTTTCCATATTTCAGTTTCCTGTCTGGCATATGTAATAATTAGCAATCTATTTTATTTAGAGGGAAAGAAGACAGCACCATAGCCATCTTTCCACCATATTCTAGGTTCCTTAACTGATTATTTTTTTAGTGACATTTATTCTGGATATGTTTTTGCAGTCCAAATTGTGTCTTTTATACACTATTTTTTATTATTGTTGGATGACAAGGTGAAAAAATGCTTACTAAAATGCTGTGAGGCACAACACTAATAACTCCTTGTCTTTAAAATTACTCAAGCGTAATTTAATCATTTAAACTACCCACCTTGACTGTCAGAGTGAGTACAAATCACTGGGTTACTGAAAAGCACATATAACCATCAGTCATACAAAAAATGCACTGTCCTTAGCATCTGAATTCTCTAGATTTCCAATAGATAAATGAAGAAATGAGCACAGGATTTATAAACTGGGTCCTTAATTATAGAGAGACGATCTTGCATTTTATGCAGCACAGATGAATATTTGTCTGTGATTGCTTAGTTCTGCAATCACATGGTGCTCTACTGGTAGAGAAAAAATTCAGAGGTTTCTTCCTTTTCAAAGAATTTAATCACCCAACCATTAGATACAATAAGGTCATTTCTACGAGAAAACTAATTTCCAGGAATAACTTAACCTGCTTTCATAAGAGCTCGCTCTACATCAAGGATGGTAATAAATACTAAATACCAAAGTTAAAGCCAGTCCAAATGCAATTCTGATGTGAAGTTCATTGTCATTTGCAACCTTTTTATCAAAGTGCTGTTACATGTTTCTACCTTGCGTGTTCTCCTCTATGAAGATATGGAAACCTTAGACAAAAAAATATTCTTTCAGCAGTGAGAATTTTTCCCCCCATTTACATATACCTTTTACATTCTATCTCTGTTTTCTCAGGTGCTTTACATTCTGCTCCTTCGTAGATGTGCTGAGTAAAAGCTGGAAGTTCAGCAGTAATGTTAGGCAGTACATCTGTCCACCTGCTCAAAGGCTGCTGGCACCTACTACAATGGCATTGACAGACCTGTTGAAATGGTTTTGATCATTCTGCTTTTCACCAGCTTAGGCTTACAGATGGTGCAGACAATGAATTAAGATTGGACTAGCATTGGAAACATCTAGCTTTTTCAGGAGAAAAAAAAAGAAAGACTTGAAGTTCTCTTTTCTACTGCTTAAATGTCAGCAGGTAAGGTAGTCAAGCCACACTGCAACCTGAACCACTTAAGACTTTGCACAACCTTCCTCAACTAAGGAATTTTACACTAGCAGAAGGTATCTACTTTCGATCCTACACCTAAAATGAGAATATTGTCGGATATACTTGCTATTGATGTTCTGTGTCAACATAATCATTTGGTGGTTTAGATCTTGTACGTAGTGATCTGCTCTGAGTGATTGTGCCATTTGCGGTTCAGATCTGTAACAGGCATAAAACAATGTTCTTTCTGTTGCCAATACAGGTTCTTAGAGCAAAAGTACTTGAGTTTAGCTATAATGTACTTATTTTTATTAAAATGCTAGTATGTTATGAAATCAAGTCCCTGATGGGTCACATAGCTTTGCTCAACCTCTCAGTTTTAATGTCATTAACATGATGAAGATGCATGCTGTTGGCAGATGGATTTTCAGCTTTTCTAGGAACCCAGTCAGCTGGATAAAGATACAGGGTTAAAATTATGATTGTTTCTGTTATCTTAAAGAAGCAATTTTCAGGTTGAAAATATTCAGATTTTATGAGAACGCCACTGCTCCCACTCACCTTTACCTCGCTTTCCCAGTCTCCACAGGTAATTGGCAATTGTAACTGCAAACTATTTTTCCCTGGGAATTGGTTCTCCGTTTTTAATAATTTAGTACACTGGGTGAAAATTTTCATTTAGAAAATTACTTCTTAAAGGTTAGTGTATTGATCTTAACATATGCGCAACACTGTTGCGTGGTTATCAAAGCAAATGTAAGCCATACACAAGAGCACCCCACACCAAAATCCATGCATTGAAATTGAAAAAAAAATTGTACATTTGCTACTGTAGCTCAGACAGGAGCCAAGTAAAGAGTCATTCTGGAGAAGAGAATCGATGTTCTACACCACCAGGGCTTCAGATGAGGACTCTAAGAAAACGGAATTTTAGGGGAGGAGGAGAAACAGTAGATCTCAAAAGGCAAAAGATAAATGGCTTAATGTGTTCCCATTGTTTTGCCATACACATAATCTTAAAGACTCAAAAATATAGCAGTATCCTCAAGTATTTAATCTACCTTTCAAAATTAATTTGTACATTTTAGACCAAGTTATCAAAAAGCAAAAAAGGGAAGAAAATAATTAGGAAACCTTTCTCCGTCAGGATACCTCTTTTCTGAAATCCGTATTTCTTAAATATTTTTGATGAAATGATTGCCCAAAATGTTCCTTTACTTTTTGTTTGTTTTTACTCTGGCACAGTACTTCGCAGTAGAACAGAGAGCAGAATCAGGAAGACTGGAACACAAGATGGAGATTCAATTCTCATCAAATCCTAATCCTATGGTCTTCTTATGATGGCAGATCTATACCTGAAATCTCACTGTACTGTCACACCAGTATTAGTAGCAAAGGGAAGAAAGAGGGAGAAAGAGGTGAAATGAGAAACGAGAAAAAATAGAGAAGGGAAGAGGAGCAGGAGAGAAAAAAAGTAAAGCAGGGAGAAAGTATGAAAAAGAGTGAAAACAAATGGAAAAGAAGAATGAAGCACCAGTCAAATATCACCACTCCCTTCGTTTTCATTGCTACAATCCAAAATGAACCAGTTGAGCTAAATCCACACATCGCATGCTTACAGGTCACAAGGAACTGGTGCTTCATCTGGAAAAATACGGTATCAACTGAAAGCCATATCCATACCACATAATTTCTGCAGAGATTTTTCTGAGTATGTTTCACGATCACAGCCCTTTCCAATGTAATTGGTCTGTAATTCAATGGTGGTATGTATTGAGGAAACTGGTCCATCACACGTTTCTAGATGAATGCTGGGAAACAAAGGTATGCTGCCAGAACCGGGCTTGTATTCAATCCGTTTGTTCCAGTCTGGAAAAAAACAACAGCAAGAAAGATCCAAGAGTGATTAAAAAAGGGAAGGGAATTATATAATGTTAAGTGACAATTGTTCTCAAAGGTCACTGTCTAAGACAAAAATAAAAGTTTTTGAACTTGGCATCAGTAAGTTACTGTCGTAAAAAATTGGATTTTGCCCCTCTTTTACAAAGAGTGTCAGGCTCAATTAAGTAATACTACTACTGCTAGAGTCACACAAGCACAGGGTACATACATATCCTGACAAGAAGTGCTAATTGGTGTCAGTCTGGGTCTCCGATGTCCACGTCCCTGTGACAGACTACAAGCTAGCTCTGCAGGGCCGAGGCTGTCTGCTGCACTGAATTGGGTCAGATTTCATAGTTTTGTGATACAGAACAAATATCTCCAAAGACCAGGCTATATACATCGGTCTTGCCGGACTGTGACCAAAAGCTAATATAACACATCTGTAGTGCCACTTCTTGTCTTCAACTGTCTTACTAATTTTGTGAAGTATTAATGATAGAAAGTTACAGCTGAAAGGACGACTACTGCTTTCAGCCAGATCTGACTAATCTGTGATTTCCTTTGTGTAGATGTCTCACAGCCCACAACATTTAAACAATCACCTGCCTTAGGCAGCCACCTGGACATGCCATACATACCACTATGCTTCTCAACTGAAGCATTTAATTTTTAAATCCAATTAATTATGGTGTTTGCAACCTGCTTCATAGAAAACCCAAACAAGCGGCATTAATTAAAAACATGCATTTCAGCTATCTTTACAGTTCAGATTTTCATAGAATCATAGAATAGTTTGGTTGGAAGTGACCTTCAAAGATCACTTAGTCCAACCCCCCTGCCACGGGCAGGGACTCCTTCCACCAGACCAGGTTGCTCAAAGCCCCTTCCAGTCTCACCTTGAACACTTCCAGGGATGGGGCAGCCGCAGCTTCTCTGGGCAACCTGTGCCACTGCCTCATCATCCTTCGGGTAAGAATTGCTTCCTTATATCCAATCTAAATCTACCCTCTTTCAGTTTTAAACTGTCAATACAGGCCTTGGTAAAAAGTTTCCCTCTTTCTTATAAGCCCCATTTAGGTACTGGAAGGCTGGTCTAAGGTCTCCCTGGAGCCTTCTCTTCTCCAGGCTGAACAACCCCGACTGTCTCAGCCTGTCCTCATTGGAGAGGTGCTCCAGCCCTCGGATCATCTTCGTGGCTCTCCTCCTCATTGCTCTAACAGGTTCCTATCTTTCTCATACATTTTAGCCAACTCCAGCCAAGTTCCCACCCAACATAGATAAGAATGCCACATTAATATAGACATGCAAATAGTTAATTACTTTGAAGTCACAAAATTATTCAACTGTGCTACCTAACGTGTACATCCATGTATCTGTAAAATTTGTCAAAAGAAGTACTCTTGCACACACAGCTGAAGTTTCTCTGACTTTTTTCAGTCCTCGGTAAAAGACGATTCCATAAATGGAAAAATTCTAGGTCCTGGCAGTCAATAAAATCTCTTTAAGTGAATAGACAGGTACATTCTTTCTAAGGATCAGTGGAAGGAAAAGTAATTAAAACATACATATTTATATGCATTTAGTAGTTGAAAGTGTTTGGTGTTTTTCAACAGATCTTATTTTCAAAAAGCTTGAAAAAAAGATGCTCTCTCCCACCATCTTCAACTGGCTTAAAAGTTTACAAGAAAATCTGAAAGTCCATGGAAACATTTTGAAATGTAGACCAATTGGAGACAGTCATCGGTTTGCATTTCAAAATTCTCAGATTTTCTTCATGACTTTTAATCCAAATGGTAGTCACGTAGCATTTTATTCTCAAGAGGAAGCTGAGACTTCATGGAACATTCTGAAAGTATGTTTAGTAACTATTTTTACAAAAATCTGTAGGACTTGTACCTCACTGACTAAAAGACAACTATGACTACTTCATTGCCTGTGCACACATCAGCTCAGTTCCTGTTTCAGTAGTAATTTTCAGGTAATAATATTCAGCCCATTCTTTCCGTATTAAGTTAGATTTGATCTGTAGTATTGCGTATTTTGTCTGCCATTGTCAACTTAAACAGTTCCCTTAGAATTTCAAGTACCATATAAGGTATATCATTACAATAACAGATTTCTGTTCCCTATCCAATTCCAGAAACTTGAGGTTAACATTTTCCCAATAGAACAAGAGCAGCAAATTCTTTCAGATACTTAAAGTAAAAATAAAATAATTTGCTGTTTTGTATACAAGCTAGTAATATATGAATGATTGTTCTTTATAGTCTCTTATTCACCAGTTAAAATATTATCTTCCTCTACCCAAAAGGAAAAATAGAGTGTCATATGTATCTGAAACATTTCTACCTCAGCAGCTCTCAGGTTTCAGCCACATTTTCATTTCTCAGCTATATCAAATTAAACGGCACCCATGCAAAATATTCATTAGTTTATGTGAGATGTGACTGAATTATTAACTGTAACATATCTACAACTGCACACTCACCTCCAGTTATATGAAGAATGTCTTATTAAAAACATACTATATAAAATGCCACTACGACCAAGGAAGAATAATGGAAGAACTCTCTTTCTGCCACATGAATGTCCCTTGGATGGAAGAGGTGTTTCATTTCACAGTATTACTTTTCAACTTGGCAGAACTGGTGATTTGTACCCAGAAATCACAAACTCTGAAAGTTCTAAGTCACTCACATTTATCTCAGCTCTAAATTGTAGAACATCGACTAAACTTGAACTAGTGTCTTTGCACCTTGATCCCCTGCAGCATCATAGACCAATCCTCATCCTAAATCCCACTAGCACTTCTTTCACTGACTTAGTGCAGATTTAGAAAGTCCGTCAAGGAGTCCTTCTCTACATAGGAGGCATTCCCAGGCAGGCACAAGGCAATACTGGAGTAAGATACAATCCCGTGACAGCAGGACAGTCCTCAAAGGTAGCAATAGCTCTGATACAAATCGACTGGCTTATTTATATCATACCTGTCCCCATGGCATTTCAGCATCCCAGAGGTATTGAAGCTGAGACCAACACCCTCTGTATCTCACCATCAGTAAAGTTAGTAACGTTGCAAAGTGGATAGAGTTAGAACAAACAACAAGAAGTGGTGGCAGTGTGAAGAGCTTATTGTGACAAAAACCCAAGTCTTGCATTTAATTTTTCAATGTGGTGAAGATCGTGATTTTTCTTTCTCCCAGAATAACATCCTGTATTGAACAGATTCAAAAGATCAGCAGCTTTTCCACAGGAATATGGTGGCACTTTTTCAATTCCTCTAGAACTGACTCAGAGAAAGAGTCTTAGGTAACCTGAATCTACAAAAGCCTCTGAATTTCACATATTTAAAAACTGTATCTTAAAATATGACTCATGTCTAGGGTTATGCAAACAGTCAAAAGATACATAATCCCATCTGAAATAGTAGGTTGCACTAGATTAGCTAAACTCAACCAACACAGTTCCTCCAACACAAACTGTCGCGTGACACCACCACATTACAGTGCCAACTCGGAAAGGTAAGCACCATCTCCCTAGTAGAGGCTAAGACTAATGCCATGGGAAAAGCTGGAATAAAACTAGCCCTGTTTAGTCCTGCGGAAGACAGTCTGGATTTTTTAATTCAACAGACTTTTGCTTGCCACTTGTGCTATAAAGCTCTTCCAGACAATATAAGACTGCTCCAGCTGGATTGTATCTACGAGGTAACAACACTGGAGTGCAAATATCACAATGTCAAGTTTGTGGTTCAGATTTCATCAGTTCTAAAACAACTATGTAAACTTGGATCTCGAACTCTGAGATACTCAAACTGATCCAAGATCAAAATGGATCAAACTACAGCGACAGTTCAAGCCTTTAAAAGTTAATCCCGATGCATTAAATAAATATTCCTTTTAACAGATGGATAACGTAAAGACTTTCCTTGATCTCTACACTTAACAGTTTTGTATATGTCTCTCTTTCCTTGTGATCCATGTATTTTATTTTACTTCATTTCTAATGCTTGATGACACTAAGAGTGATTTAATCTGATTTTTCCTTGAAGGACCATGGCACTCACATGTGCAGAGGAGGTATGACCTGATTCATGTCTCCTCCTACATGTCTGTGGCCATGAACTTTTAAACCACCTCGTGACATTAAAAATGTTGGCAAGGTAATTACAGGCAATTGCAACACAACTGCTACTATGCCAGTGAAATGCAAAACTTCTCTCACGTTGGACTGAAGATGTGCATCCTGGCAGCTAAATGTAAGATAAAATTTATGTAGCACTATTAGTGAGTTTCTGCAGCATCTCTACATAATAGCTGGAACATAAGGTTCCCAGAGCAATGTAATTGGTAGATCTTCTATTTCCTCTACAGCATCTTCACAGCTGTCCTATCTATGTAGGCTGGATATTTGGCTAAATGTTATACTGCTTCTTTTTTTTTTTTAAAAAAAAAAACAAAACCTTTTACACTTCACAGCTTTTCTGAAATATTTTTTTACTAAACATTTTACTGTCTATTAGTTTGAAAATCTGAAACAATCAAAAAAAAAAAGCGGTTCAAACAAGATCAGACATATCTCTGTGGTTTTGCCAAAAGTACACTTATTTTCACGATTTATGAAACTCCCTGTATCTTAAAAGCAGCAGCCAGGCAGCTCTAGATGCTGGTACAATGATATTTGGAGGAGCAGTGCACTGTCCTCGCAGAGCTACAATTTTCTTTCAACACCATGAATTTACTGGAAAGTGCACATGTTGCCAGAGCATCACATGCTGCAGTCACCTCAATAAATACCTGCTGTACAGTTAGGCATTCTCCATATGTGAAGATCAATGACTATAAGACATTTCCAAAATGTACGTGTTTTACTACTTGAATTTCTACTTTGAACTAAAGATAAAGGATTTTTTAGTGAAATATACACAGGGTAATGGTTCCTGCATATTTTCTCTTAGATAGCATTCTCTCTGTATTTATGGACTTCTAAACTGTGCCAATTTAAAAAAAGAAAAAAAAAAATTCAAAGAATTCTAATATCTCATTTCAAAAAAAACCAAAACCCCAAGACACACAAAGCAATCACCTTATCTGTTCTGCTCCCCTATTTCCTGATTAACCCTCATCAAAACGGAAAATTTTTACTTGCAGAAAAGGAAATCTCAGCCTTGTAATAGACCCTTCAAGAAATGTTGAATGTTGTTTCTTGACATAGATCACAGGTGAACAAAACTGAGTTAACATTTTTATTTTAATTTTAACGTATATCATTAATGTTAAAATGGATCACCTGCTATGCCCTGTCATCTCAGAAGGAAAGCTGGAAAAAGGACTGGTAGTGCATGTATGCCTGGTCCTTTCTTAGATACATTTGTTTCTGTGAAGATCCTGAACTATTTAAAATGATGAGGTCTGTTCAGGTTGTCTAAGCAGTTTCCCATTCGTGAAACTGATCATTTTACAAAGGAGTGACTTTGGCAGGATATCCCCTAGTTATGTGGCCAGAAATCAGCTAGTAAGCATCAGCAGAATGCTACTTCCAGGATCCATCAATGTCACTGTCTGCTGCCCAGAATATAATTTTCTAACAACACTTTGCTAAGTTTTAAAGGGTCAAGCAGTCACCATTGACAGAAAAAAAATGCTTTTTCTCTTGGGAACCAAGTATGGAGCTATACAATGGTTGCCACAATTCCTGCCACTGCTAGCAGACATGTATTCTGCTACGGAAGTTTGGTAGAAATTATGCCAAGAATGCAACAAGATTTAATTATCAGCTAGGATCATGATTCTTGTATGTGTTGAGTAACACACACAAATACCATAAATAACACGCATAAATACCATTTAGGATATTCTTTATTAAATGATATTCCCCCATTTTTATATTAACATATATCTGTATACAATATACATGTGTACATATATATGAATACATAGATACATACACACACATGTATACATAAAATGTGAGTGTTTTTAACCAACACTGCAAAATAATCTTTAAAGTCCTGTTCATTTTTTTTAAGGGAGGAAAGACCATTTCACATCCAGCACCACCACTAGTCATATAACAAAGAAAAAAAACCAAAACACCTTAATAAACGTTTCTAGATTTGACAGCTAAACCACAAGGTAGTAATATACAAATTACAGGAATGCTAAATCTAATGCCACATACAAATTTAAACATGTTAAATATGATGACTCATTTGTTAAGGAAATGATAGTCAGAAAGTCTGACTCAGTTAAAGCCTCTCCATAGCAAAGAGAAGACTCTAACTTCCAAAGCCCTGCTAAGGCACCATGATTTGCTAAGAGATCTGAATGCAGATCTCATAAGCATAAAGAAACATTCATATTCACCTTTTGTTTCTGCAGCATGCTGATAGTTTAAAAAAAAAAAAAAAAAAAAAAGAAAGAGACAGAAATTTGGACTACTGCAGGATAGTGGTAAAGTCTGCTGTTGCAGGAGTTAGTGGACCGTAGTGGAATATCAGTTGTGCCTGAGCTAGTGACACTGAATAAATACTTCACCAAGTGATAAAATCCCAAGTCCTAATGGTGCTTAATTATGCATGCTAAACATATAAGAAACTAAAAACTAGAAAACAACAGCATAGGTTAAACTACCATCTGTTGTGAGATTGCATTTGAATAATCAGGTATTTCCTGCAGCAAACTGGGTGTCAGAGCCTAAAGTGCACTAAGCCCTAATGATCCTCCACAAGCCTCACCTGAAGCTTCCATTCACACCCATGGGCCAGAAGCTCTATCTAAGCTCAGGCCCAGCACCTCAGTCCTGGCCTGACCTATGATGCTGTAAGGGTATTGGTCGCTAGCTCAGCCACAGCTCTGGCCATAGGGTCCCTTTACCCAGAAGCCAACCCACGGACTGGCTTTCTGGTTTGACAGCCTGGCCTCATCACTATGGACCCACCCAGTGACCTGATCCTAACTCTCACCTGTGCATCGACTTGCTGGGACTTGCCTCCTCACCACGAACAAACCTGAAGATCTGGGCTCTTGGCTAAACCAGACCCCATCTCTGGGTCTGACCTACTCACCTCAGTTGGGTGAGGGGTTGGCCCTTGGTGATGAAGGCTCTGCCAGCTCTGTTATTACAATTGGCTGCTGGCTTGTCTTCCTTCAGGGAGCAGCCCTGCTCTTTGACACCAGGTTTAGATGTGGTTAGAGACTTCTAATGTTTTCAGAAGGACAAACTACCACAAAAAAAGAGGTCACTATGGGAAGAGGTAGCTTCCTAGTTATCCTGGAGAACAAGGGCTATGACTAGTGTTTGGATCCTGGCGTTCCAAGGGATTTCTCTACTGAAGAGTAAGCAAAGAGCTTCCTAAATTCCAAAAAGCAGACACTGAAACACTACATGGACTAGTTACTGAAATCAATTGAATTGAGGATGTCAAAACTTGTGTGGAAAGTCTCAATTTTTAAGCCCACAGTGTAAGAATATGTGGAAGTTTTTACATGCAGATGAAAAAAAAAATCATAGGGAAAACCTTCAAACCAGATATCCTGCAGTGCTTTAACTTTTGAGCAGAGGGAATGTTAATGGAAACACCAGCTGTCAGCTTATCTCAGAGATAAGAAATTTCTCAATGAAATGATAATTGTCCCAGGGAACCTCATGGAGATCTTGCAGTGAAAATTTAAAAAAGGAAAGACTTTTTTGATAGTTGTAAATGCAGAAAGGTGAACAAAGGAGTGAACTCCCACAGAGATACATGGAAATAATATAGTTAAATAGGTCTAAAACGAATGGTTTCTTGTATCAGTTAAGATGGAAGACAGGCTTAATATTTCAGTTGTAACATATGTAAAGAACTGCCTAAAGAGAGGGCAATAATGGGTTACTCTGAAAATGTAAAGTTCATGGGATACAGGAAAGTGACTAGTAAAGATCCCTGTGAATCTGCCTTGGGATTGTTATTTGATATTTCCATTAACTATCTTGGCACAAAACCAGGACTGTGTTAATTACTTCTGCTACTGACAAAACTGGAAGGTAATTCTACATTGGAAGTCAATATAGAAAGAGGATCCCAAGCACAGAGTAAGATGACCTTGAGAACTGGTGTTATAGAAATATTATGTGTATTTTATATCTATATATATTATATATAGAAATAGATACTTTTTTGTAATGATACAAAGTGCCAGTTCATGCTCAGACACTGCAGCAAACTGGTGAGTCATCACTGAAAAACGACACATGGAAAAAGAGCTGGTTCCATTAAGTCAGTAACAGCATGTCCATGAGCCACCAGTCTGATACAGCCAGGCAAAAGAAAGGTAGTCTTGGAACACATAAAGTACTATGTTTCCAGTAAAAGGCTATGGTAAGAAGAAACTTGTGAAAACACTGTATCAGGAGTGTACAGGAAAGATATATTTAGCAGTAATACATACGCAGGATTTGCTGAGGAAAGGAGAGCATATTTTAAAAATTAGATTGAAATAGGTATGACTGACTTCTCTAAATACGTCTGGCAGTCAAACAAAAGAAAAAACAATGCCGATACAAGTACGCAAACAAGTATGACCTTATGTGAACTTTGAGCTCAAAAATTGGAAGTACTCAGAAGTTCAATTAATTTTCAAATGTCTGAAATGGGTATTTAAACAGTGGGTATTCTACTAAAATGGTGCCATTCAAGTCAATAGCTGAATGTAAGTATTTCGTTATGATTACCTTGTTTCAAGGATGTATGGCTAATGCAAGCACAGCAGCTCCAAGACTAGACTAGCATAAAGGCTCCCTGCTTTGCAATAAATTTCATTTTGAAAAATATGGGTAAATATCTTATAGCCAAGACAACACAAGCATTGCATTTTAAACTGCTATTTAAGTGCACAAGAAGAATAGAAATTGATTTATATTTATTGCAGAAAATATTTGGGCCTTTAAAATTGTTCCTGAAGATTAGGAATATTATTCTTATAAGCAAGGTTTCTGTACTTGACCACCCTCCTCCAAATAACCAATTGCTTTAGTGATCATATTGCTCCTTGTTAAAAGCCCTGACAGCTCAAAAGCCAATACAGTTTCGGTTTTCCTCTGTAATTGGATTTTACTAGAAAGCCCACATGAATACCATTACAAAATCACTCAGCATCTACTATAAATAACATCTATGAAATATGTTGACTAAGAAGTGACCTAAGATCACTCTGCTACTAAAAGAGAAGGTCCTGCCCTTCTCTGAACAAAAGGAAGATTATATTTTTTTTTTTTAGCTGATCTGACCTGTACACAGCCTCTGAATGACTATTCAACATTGAAGAGGTGTTAAGAACGTGCTTTTTGGTGGTAGCAAAGCCCTAGGTCACCTTAGGGAGCCCTACATGCCTTAAAGAAGTAACATGCAGTATCTTTGATACATTAACTACTCTTATTAAGTATTTTTATAATCTATCTAATTTAAAACTATTTTTAAACAAACACTAAGTGGAAAGTAATTGAATTTTTAAGGAACATCTTTTTTTTCCAAGATCAATTTTTAAGAAACTTCTGCTTTATATTGCTACCTCAGGTAATTAGATTAAGTGTGTATATGGGTTCATAGGTCTTGAAGAGAAGTGTAGGAAATCTTTTCAAATTAGTAAAACACTTCAGGCTGGATGCTGTGAAATCCTGTTTTCTAATCAGAGTCCTAATTTTCTCTTAAACTGGAGGTTAGTGAGTATTGCTTATGCAAGGGCCATATTAAATTTGGCAGAAAAAAAAAAAAAGTCCTCTTTGGTCAGAGGAGACAATGTGACTTAATTTTTGGACTGTTGTCTTTGCTACATACTTACTGCCCCAAGAAGCACATTCAGCCTTCCCTGTTTGTTTCAGAAAAGGCAGAGTCCTCTGACACTTTATTGGGGTATTCAGCTGATTGGTTTAGAGGAGCTTTTTTGGTTTATGCCTTAATAACTACTTCCTGTCTAAAATCAATTGCATTTTAGGGAACAACCTGACTTTTGGTTTAATTGTCAATAGTTGAGCAGACCTCTAGCAGTCTTAAAATGTATTTTAAGTTTTTGGGGGACATGATTCTGACCTTCCTTTTTTGAAGCTAAACTCCTCTTTATTTTCTCTCCATGTAGTACATCATTCACCAGAGAGCTTGGTACAGGAATAATTGTTTTCAACCTTTTGCTGTCTTGCATCTTTCAGCACATTGTTTTATATTTTATTTCCATTTGTTATCCCACTAGAGGTGACAGTAATTTCTTCAGTTTTACAAAGACTGTTCCAAAAAGTAGCAGAAACAAGAAAAGACGCTATTGTGGTACCATAAATGAGCTAAAGTAAACATGGTCAAGATTACAGGTTTTTGACTCCTTATGTCACGTCATGTTTTTTAATGAAAATACCGTATGGATATTTAGTACTGTGTTGCCACAAGTCTGTCTCCCCTGCTTTGAATGAGGCAGAAGGATCTTCACAGAAATCAGTATTTGTGACATTAAAATTACTGTAGTGAAAAGAATCACACTGGAAGTGAATCTACAGGAAAAAGTGTAGTGTCTGCTCTGTGTCTATAGAACTGAAACAAGGGCAGAGCCCTGGAGGAATGGACTGAACCCCAGAGAATGTGTTGAAGATAGTAAGGCTTTTCTTAGTACAGAAACGTACTAATTATGTCAAAAAAAAATTAAACAAAAAGTAGAAATATCTTCAACTGCAGATCTACTCACTATGGTGTCAGAAATACTACCATCTAGCTTTTCTGTATAATGTAGTCTCTTTACTTACGTGGCAGTAAGTGATCACTCCATTGTTTGAAAATCATGGAAAATGACACACAGATAGATAGCATGAAGAGAATTTGTAGCATAGCTGTAAAGGTCAGTTGACAAAACTCACTAATGAAAATTTCCAATTAAAATAACTGATTAGGAATTAATTTAGTCCATTGATTTACATTTTTAGCTTGCTAAAATGCTAAATTGCTAAAATTGCAAAAATTGCTAAATGTCACTTTTAATGACATTTCAGAGTGGTCTGCTCAGAAAGGTTTGATGTCAGTTTGGGTCCAGTTTGCTTCTAAAGTAGCCTCTTAATAGAGTGGAGGCTTGTTGTTTGCTGAAAATGTCTGTGTGGGAATGCTTGCGGATTGTATGTCCATCTTCAAAGAGTAAGGAAGTAGCTCCTAGATTTAATGAAGACTTAAATGCTTTTAGCCCAAGGCAATACTATTTAAAGGATAGCACGTTGGCTTGTTGAGCCTCACTTGCTCTGCTACACATGCCAGTCATGGAGTTGGCCTCTAGAAACAGGAATAATTTTGTACATTGTTTTACATAAACCTATTCTTCCACTCTCATTAGACTCCACCTGGAGTGCTGTGTTCAGCTCTGGGGACCCCAACACAAGAAGGAGCCTCCAAAAAAGCAGGGAAGGGACTTTTTACAGGGGCGTGGAGTGATAGGACAAGGGGCAATGGCTTTAAACTGGGAGAGGGAAGATTTAGATAAGATATTGGGAAGAAATCCTTCACGGTGAGGGCGGTGAGGCAGTGGCACAGGTTGCTCAGAGAAGCTGTGGCTGCCCCATCCCTGGAAGTGTTGAAGGCCAGGTTGGCTGGGGCTTTGAGCAACCTGGTCTGGTAGAAGGTGTCCCTGCCCATGGCAGGGGGGGTAAAACGAGATGACCTTTAAGGTCCGTTCCAACCCAAACCATTCTATGATACCATGATTCCCTGTCCCACCTCTGCACAATGGAGGTTATTTGAACAACATCTGCATTGAAATATATTGCACTGAAATTTTTAATACTGAATTTGCATTAGACTACTGCAATCTCTATTCATGATAGTCACAGAAAGAACTGCACAATATTTCAGATTACTAAAACTAGTAACTTTTAAGAAGTAATGGTCAATGCTATAAATTGAAATTCCAACTATTTATTTGTTCAAGCTAACACTGAAGAACAAGAGAAAAATCATATGTTGTATTTTGGCAACTTCTATATTGTGACCAAAGGCTCAGAATATTCATCTTTTCTGTCAAGCAAAACATTATTGTTCCTCCCTTAGTCATCCAATCTTTTCAAATGTATCACTTAGTCTGGAGAAGAGGAGGCTGAGGGGAGACCTGATCGCCCTCTACAACTACCTGAAAGGAGGGTGTAGCGAGGTGGGGGTTGGGCTCTTTTCCCCGGTAATTAGCGATAGGACGAGAGGAAATGGTCTCAAGTTGCGCCAGGGGAGGTTCAGGCTGGACATTAGAAAGAACTTCTTCACTGTTAGAGTCGTTAGGCATTGGAACAGGCTCCCCAGGGAGGTGGTGGAGTCATCGTCTCTGGAGATGTTCAAAAAACGTTTAGATATGGCACTTCAAGACATGGTTTAGTGGACAGGGTGGCATCAGGTGTACGGTTGGACTTGATGATCTTTGAGGTCTCTTCCAACCATAATGATTCTATGATTCTATGACTATTTCAAAGAAGATGGAGCATACGTGCTGGCTGCCTCTTTATGAGGAGTTCACAGAGTGACAGACACAGGGAAGAAATAACACTATAAATATCCTCCATTCCCAGTCTCCAGATTTCCTCTTTAAGTACTAGAAATACTATTAGTAAATTTTGCTTTTTGATATTTTTTTCCCTAGCAACAGTTAATTTTTACAGATATTGGCTCAAAGTGGAAAACAACATCACCTATGTGATTATCATCACCTTTAAAAATAAGTAGGCATAAAAAAAAAACCTCATTAAGAGAAATGTAGAAATTTCTGAAAATATCGTGTTGTGGCTCATTTTCAAATTATAATTAATGACTTAGTAATTAAGAACTAAAGTAATATCTACCCAATTGTTTACCTAAAGACTCTATACCCTGAGTAGGCAAACACTATCCACTTGTACTTTGTGCCATTTGACCTGGAGACAGGCCAATGAAGTGATGCAGTCACCTGTTTGACAGATGGAAAGTACAATTCCACATGGATGGCATGGAATATGCTACAGCAGAACATACTGAGCTATTTCATATTTTTACCTTGCCTATGATAAAGACCCAACATAAAACTCTTTCAGATCAGAAGGGAGAAAGAATATTTGTGCCAAATTGCCACAGAAATAAACAAAAAGCCCAAATTCAAGCATAATGAAGGCAAAGCACATCCTTTCCTATCTGAGATGCTTTAGACAAGCTGCTTTAAACTTTCTTATGTATTGCATTCTTTTATTAAGAGTTGTTGCTTTATATATATAGACCCTGTTTTCACTGTCTACTTTCTCATCATCACACTAAAAATATCGAGCTGGCAGCCTTTCATATTAAATATCTAGTGTTAACCAAACCATCAGCCACATACAGCTCTGATTTTTAGAAGAGAAGAAAAACAATTTTTCATGCATAAAATAACAATAGCTGAATTCCAGTTTTTCATTAAAACCTTAAATACCTTGTAAACACTTCACATAATCTAAGATGAACAAAGCATCAACCACAGCCCCCAAAAAACAAACCTTATTTGAGGTTGTTTCTCTTACTTTTATTGGCTACCTGCTGTCTATACCCACCTGATAGGACCAGCAATGACCATCTGTCTTATAATTGATGCTTGAACTATGAAATAAACATGACAATATTGGGCAATATAAACACACCATTAGTAAGGTGTCTTTGCAAAAATTATTCAATCAATAAAATACCTAAATGGAAATAATATGAAAATAATAAAAAAAAAATCAACAATTGCACCCATTTCAATACAAATTTGAAGCTAATTTGGGAGTATTTTATTTATTTGAGATGACTCCATAAAATCGAAACAGAATGTTTCTATAGTATAAAGAGATCATAGTGGTTTTACAGAATAAATCATAAAGTTTTGAAGAATAAGATCAGTTAGAAAATGTGGAAATAGTTCATAGATATTCTACTATTTTTAATGAAAATGCTTTTCAAAATCCTTGCGTGGGTGGGGAACTGGTACATCCCTGAAATATTAAAATAGTTTTCTGCTCTAAGTGAGGACTATGAAAATGGAATCATGATGTTGCACACATTTCATTACAAAGTCTCTAGATACAACTTCTTATTTTACAAAGAAAACCTTTTTTCCTTCTAAACAGTCTGCAAGTTTACCTTTAAGTACAACAGCCAAACTGATATTGTCCTTCCCAATCATTCTTTTCAAAAATTACAATTATGAAAATCAGGTTAGTCCTGAATGACATCTGCATAATGTGGTTACATCCAGTTGGTTTGTCCCTAATCCAGCCCTCATTTTCATCTTAATTCTTTATAATTTGTGGCATATCTATCTTCCTTGTACATTGCCAAATGGGTTTTTCTCCATTTTAGACAGAGTAGACTGTAGAACCTTACAACCTTTTCAGAAAATCAATTCCTAACGAAATGTCTCAATATGAAGACAGTAATCAGGATAAAAAAAATGCCTTTCACTCCCACTGCCGGGGTTGAGCGTGCTTTGACTCACGCATGCACATGAAAGCCAATTCTGTACCTGAAACAAGATAATCTGACACACATGGGAAAAGTACCTTGTCATGGTGGCTTCAAAAGTTTTATTTAAAGGAGTAGTAGGAGAAAGGCAAATCAGAAGTGTTCCTTTAACCCTTCAGTATATTCACACTGAGTTATAAGATGGCTTATTAGAATATAAATTTATAATATATATAAAGACAACAAACAAATATAAAAATATTAT
>NW_009618058.1:0-361 GCF_000690535.1 Cariama cristata | reverse complement strand
CCCTGCAGCCAGCAGCAGCCCCTTCCTGGGGGCTGCCCACCTCCTGCGGCACCAGCAGCCCGCCCCAGCCCCACGTCCCCTGATCATCTACTGAGAGCATCCACGGAGGCTTATGCAAAATGCAGATGGATGAATCACTGCCCAGTTTGCTGAGACGGAGCAGGGAAGCGGCTCTTCCTCACCTGAGAGACCGGCTGTGGTGAGACCACACATGGGCTCGGTGGTGGTCCCCGACTCAGCACCGGCACACACGATGTGATGTGCTTGCCCCCTTCCTGCCCACTGCTTTCCTGCTCTCCAGGCTCTGAATCCACATGGTGCCTTTTTTTTTTTTTTTTTTACTTTTTTTTAATATGGGTAT
>NW_009618057.1:43180-64659 GCF_000690535.1 Cariama cristata | reverse complement strand
ACCTCTCCTTGTTGGCTCCTCTGTCACTTAGGGAAGCAAGTTATCATCAATGTATTTTGGAAACCTCCTGGATTGCTGATGCCCCGCTGTGTTGTCCCTCCAACAGATATGGGGGTGGTTGAAGTCTCCCATGAGGACCAGGGCTTGTGAATGTGAGGCTGCTGCTATCTGTCTATAGAAGGCCTCATCTGCCTGGTCATCCTGATTGGGTGGCCTATAGCAGACCCCTACTATAATGTCACCTATCCCTGCCCTCACTTTAATCCTGCCCCATAGGCTCTCGGTCATCTCCTAATCCATTATAACAATTGAAGAGTTCTTATCAAGTCAGCATAAGCATCACTGGTTTGAAACATCTCAGTACGATCTAGTAGTTCAGGGATAAAAATAATCTATCTCCAAGATTCACAGTACAATAGCTTATACAATTTTGCTTCTTTCAATAGCTCACATACCTTTTATCATCTAAAATTTTTCCTCAGCCTATGAATATTTCCAAATCAAATCTCAGTTTCCTTAGTGTAGTGCTGCTTTTTTTATTGTTTTCAGTTTTCTCCCTGCGCTAAGATCCTACCACAGAGATTACACAGCCATTCTTGGGCCCCTCTTCCCTCCAGGGCTCTATACCATGTTACTCCACCAAGTAGCTTCCTGAAGAGGCTAAACAATTCAGTAGGACTAAACAATTACTGGACAAATCCCAGACCATCTTACTGTCTGGGCGCTGAGCAAAGGAGTTTTCACATGTTTGCAAGACACGAGTTCTTGGCCTGGAACTACTGACCCTGAGAAAGTTCAATTCATGTCATCTTTTCCTGCTTTCTAATTTCACCGTTCATTTCCAATCATCATGTTCCATATTGAACTACATATGCTCAAGAGATTAATTCTGCAGCCATGTGTTCAGTCTCAGTAATTTCAATGACTTGCACTCATCGCAAACAACTTTTCACTGACATAAAGAATGGGCCAAAGAAAATTCTTAGAATTCCACTCTTCTTCCAGGGGAAAAACAAAACAAAACAACACAACACTGCTGAAAAGCACCATTCCTGGAAGTTGCTAGAATGTGATATTTCAGCCCTTCTTCTTGCTGACATAATGCAGACCATCCAGGTAAACATTTTGGAAAGGCGTAAAGGTAAAGAAGTATCCCAGAAGCCTAAAATGGTATGTGTACAAGCCTCTCCAAGGAAGGTACATGAAACAGCACATGGAAAACACAGGAGACAAGAGTCCTTACCTTTGAATATCTTGTAGTACAAACTACTGCAGTATCAAAGCACTGTCATTGTATCACCCTAGGAATGAAATAGTGCGGCAAATATTTAAAAAACAATTTAAGCTTGTTTCTTCTACTGGCTAAAATGATTGCTTCCCTCACGTATTTCAAAAACAAATGATATAGGTTGCAGCAAGAACAGCATTTTCCCATGCACAAATCCTGAAGCTGGACAGAATTCCTGTTTAATATTATAGTTTTATCTTCCGAGTCACAGAAAGCTCAGGCTCACAAGTCCAGGATCACTGCTATTTGTGAAGCTGAAAACAGAAACTAGGTCTTCCCACCCCCAGCCCTGAGCTTGCCCTGCTAGAACAGTGTGTTCCTAGATGGGTAGTGGAAGAGGGGTTTCAATCATGAATCCTGTCTGGCTCAAGTAAGATACTTTGGACATTTGCAGTTTTACCGATCACCATTTGCTTTCTCAACCATGGATTTTCATAGAATCCTGGAATCATGTAGTTGGAAAAGACCCTTAAGATCATCAAGTCCAACCGTGAACCTAACACTGCCATGGTCACCACTAAATCATGTCCCTACGTGCCACACCTACACGTCTTTTAAATACCTCCAGGCATGGTGACTCAATCACTTCCCTGGGCAGCCTGTTCCAATGCTTGATAACCTTTTCAGTGAAGAAATTTTTCCTAATATCCAATCTAATCCTCCCCTGGTTCATATCTGGAAGGGAGAATGGTAATGTGACACAGCTAGTAACGGTAGTTTTACTAAGTGGTAAGAAAGAAAACTAGGTGTATTAAATACGTGGTAAGTAAGAAAACTAAACATATTAAATACAAACCTAAAGAGGCATTGAGCTGATATTTTGATTATCTGATGATGTGCAGACATAGGAATAAAAAAAATCTTCTTTAAAAACTGAGTTTTCACCTCTAGGTTTGTTCTGTATTTACAGTTTCCTTTAAAAAGCCTCATACAGGGCATGCCATTTATAAACTAGCATTAATATAAAGAAGAGATTATTTAGGAGGCCCTATCATACTGCTGTAGTATTTTTTCTTTCTAAACACATCTATCATAAACCATTCTTCAAAATGGAAATCTTCCTCAGAGTAAAAGTAGTGACCAAGGATCACTGCATTCTTTCAAAGACCTTTGGAAGGTCTGAATATTAAGAAAATCTTTTGACAACCCTTGCAAAATGACCACATAATTCCCAAATTTTTTTGTTTCTTAGCAGAGGTAAAACTTATCTGCACAAGACAATGGATGCCTGAAGACAAAAATCGTGCAGCCTGGTACCTGCATTGCAAGTCAGCTTTCCAACCTCTTTTATGGTCTTCATCTTTCAACACAGTCAATACATTTAGACACTCAATCTGTTGTTGCAGTATAATTTGTATGTGTTGACTTTCTTGTTCTCTGTTACATTTGCTTTTCCCTTCCTTTATATATTCTTCCTTTGTCGTTTATATATTCTTCCTCTGTCATCCTAAGGCCTCCTTCACACAGCTGCTGCTTTCACGATGCCATAAAACCACTTTTTCCTGTGATTCATTGATTTTCATTTTTTCCAGATAGTAACTGCATATTCCTATTTTATAGAAGAAACTCACCATAAAACAGATTCCTTATTACATTTTCTGCTGATGGCAACACATCCTCCTTTGTCCTAATCCATTTTTTCTTTTCATATAGCTGAAAAATTGACCCTTTTTTCATATTTTCCTCGAGATAATACATTTACATCAACATATCATGATGTAGTTGACTTGAATTTTGGGGATTATTTGTTTAGGTTTGTCACAGTGGGTATCACTGTTCATTTTTGTTTAGAGAATGAAGTGACAGACCTGCTACAAGTCACTAACAGTTCCTGCCAGTCACTAACATAACTGCCACACTAACTCACTGAAAGAATTGTAAAATTATTTTGTAAAGTTGACTAAAAGGACCATTTATGTTCTTGATTCAAGGATTATAAGACTGATGTTTAGAAATATATGTTAGCCAAATAACAGGAAATAATAGCCCAGCTCCAAAATCAAAAACGTCCAGCAGCTGTTCCCACATGGAAGGTGCCATAACAGAAAGCTGTTGTTGGCCCTCACCTTCCCTTAGCATCCTTTCACAGCCCCACCAACACTGGGGCTCTGCAGTTGCTTAACCACCTAATGGTTCCTTGTTATTTGGCTATATAAATAATAATGTTTCCTATTCTAGAGGTGTAACCCCACTTTTAAGAAAGACGCATATTCTGTGTTTGGTATCACCAAGTTTCTTGCTGTTGTAAGCTATTAAATATCTGTGTAAAAGTTTCTTTTAGCAAAATACCTCGAGGTCACTTGCAAAATGTTTATGGTTTACTGTTTTATGGCAACCATTAGCAAAGCAGATATAAATTTCCACTTATCAGCTCTAGAGCAATAGTGGATGTTTTACTCATTAAACTGCAAGTCAAATATTTGCCAGTTGTTAAACTAGAGCTCCTTGACATTTACCAATGCCATCCAGAGCTCCCTAGTCCTCTTCTATCCAGCCGTTAGGTCCTGAGAACACATAAGATCAAGTGTTTTCAATGCATGGCCTTGAGTTTAGGGAAAGTATATGACAAAAGTTTAACCCTTAGGCTATTTGAGATGAGATTATTGGCAAGCACTCCTTCCACCAAAAAGAGCAGATTTAATTTTTTTGTAAGCTACACCCCATTTAAGAAAAAATAGTACACATGCAATCTGAGTGGGTTCAAACCAATATCATGTCAAAATATCCTGCTTTAATGATAAAATGTTATATTCAGTTGTCTTCCCAAATCTTCAGTTATTATTCTTTTGGAAGAAAATCTAAATCAATTTCAGTGAGATCTGAGAAAAGAATGATACTAATTAGTATATCCTGTAGTTGTTCAACCTTGCAAACTAGTTCTTCCCTGAAAGGAAATCAGAATGACATGACTTGCCATACTGCAGCTAACTATTTGACAGATAAGTCATCATGTTATAAGAATGAAGTAGTCCAAGCCATGCATTTACTAATCTTTCCAGAGTTAGAGAAGCAACAAGACAGTGAAAGAAAAATATGGAAGTAGTAAATCAAAACTCTCCTAGAATATTTGTTCCTTAAATACCAAATACTATCACACATATGACAGTTTCAGAAGTTCTGTTGCTTTCAGCTCCCATTCCAATTTTGTGCTATTTCATTTATTGTAAACTTGTCTGGCTTAGCACACATTTTTCATCATGGGTCTCATTGTACAACTTCGGAAATACGCAATCTCATATTTAGAGGTCATCAAGTGTTGTGCCCTCTTTCACATCTATACAAGTTTGTTTTTATTTTTTAAAAAAACTATTTCTTCCCCAAGTGAAAGAAAATCTATTTAAGACCCAGGCACTCAAAAAAAAAAAGTTGTAAAAAAGGAAGTTGTAGGGAATCTAGACTAGAGAAATAATTATTCTCTAGTTTCATAGTTTCCTGACTCATTTTTCAAATTTTTCACAGGTCCCTGGGCAATGGAAGCTTATGCTATGAATCTAAGGCATGATCTTACAGACTACTTACTCTCCTGTTAGTCATACTGGGGAAAAAATCTGGCCACACACAGCTACAGTAATTTTTCACCTCCACACACACAAAAACACAAACACAGCTAACAGTACTAACTGAAAGAAAAAGACAGGAAAGCCAAGTGGGATAGAGATCAGTTGTAAGTTGACGTAAACAGTCAGCTTCTGGGGGACTCAGGCTACAGAACGGACACCTTCCCACCATGTTTTTAGAAGGCTTCTGCCTTAGGTAACAAATACATCATGTTCATTACCTATTTGAATTTCTACCTAGGAAACATTGGCAGTGAAATCAGAACTCATTTGTTGCTAAGAAGGTCATATGAGAACTACCAGGGACTTATCAGCTTATTAAACATTCTTGTACCAATAAGTTCTTTTAACATCTGTTGTAAGCTGAAACCCTCACAGTTCCTCATTGAGTTGCTTCTGCTTCATTGCATGTTTGTTTGTAATACAAGGCTGTATTTTCAAGTTGCAATTGTGTCTAGAAACTCCATGTAAACTAAAAGCAAACGAAGCAACACAGAACACTGGTTTTAAAAAAAAAGTCACCAGATTTCATGGGGGAATAATTTAGAAGAAAAACCCTGTAATTTCATAGAAGTCTTAGAAAAGATGTGCAACAAGACTCAAAATAACACATTTCTGCTACAAGGCGTGGTATATATCTTGCAGTATTTGTGACTAAATTTCTACAGAGCAAAAGCCAAGTCACACCTGTGAAAAGATGACCCTTCCAAAGAACAGCACAGATCAGTTTTCCCTGTCTCTGCCATTTGGTATTTATTAATATTTTACCATATCCCTTCTAAGTATGGCCAGTGTTTCTTTCTATAAATACATACATGCAAGCAGCACTCCCCAAAAAACTAATCAAAGCCTGTGTTACTCAACACAGGGTTGTTTTTTCAACAACCACACAGCATTTCCTGTGCACTGTAGCAGACCTGCTTGCTACTTCATAGACAAGATAAAAGCCTCAGGAGTTGTGGACTGTTTCTGATGGCCTGACCTTGCACAGGACATTCTTCTGTTTCAGCAGCAGAGTTAGAGAGTCCTAAAGTCCATAGTACAAGCTTTTGCACAGGACCGCAGCTTGCTTCTAGTGTTTTCCTGTCACCTTGGCACAGTTCCGGCATACTGGAACTAGTGCTCCCCAGTACGATGCACAGACATAACTCAGAGCTGGCACATCTATGCCAAGATCCATTCCCAGTTGGCAGTATGGACAGGGGGCACTAGGTTTGGCTTCCTTCCATCCTCTAAGGCTATCCCAGATGGCTTTGCACCCTAAAGCATACCTGTATGTCCTTGTGCCAAATCCCAGGTTTTCATGCTAGAAAGACGTGTTATTTCAGAGGCTTTGAACTGAGCACTTCTGTCCTGGATTATGTTGTAGTGGCACAGAGGCTCTGCACAGGGCTTGCAAGAGATTTATGCCAAGTACTACATCATCCAAATACCTCTACACTGTGGTACTTGGCCTCAGTTCCCTAGGACAGTTCCTGGCTCCATTTCACCTGGAACAGGCTTAGGCTTAGTTTCTTCAGCCTTGCAACAGAAAGGTAAGCAAATCAGCAAGATTTGCCCCTCTTTCAGAGATGCTGCCCTCATTCCTCACACCAGTTTTCACCCTCAACATACATGAAGGATGACAGACTGTATATTCTGTTGTCGCTCATATTTCCTCCTGCTTCATCTGTGTCATGAACTTCTTTGCCAGGTCTCAGGTGAACTGTTGCAGTTTTGCACTGACCAGTGTAATTGTGTTCACTATTGTCATCAGATCAGCTATTGACCTCCTAAAGGAACAAACACATATGTTTGTTTTGTCCTTTTCTCCATCGATTGGGTTTTTAGCTATTGAAGCACTCTTAAAACCACATATAACAAACTGAGTTAATTTACTAAACACCGTAAGGCACAGTCTCAGCATACCCAAGAAACCTGCCTATAAGAAAACAGATTCACCACCTGCAAAACAGGCAACAACACTGCCAAAACAAAAGGATCTATTGTACCAAAGAAAAAAACATAGTAAGCTCCAGTTGCATGCTTCTACTGAGATTAAGCACAGCCACTGGCCAGCCAACACTTAAAATGCCAGCATGGAAAGTGCATAAAAGGTTAGAGTACTTTCTTTTTTTAATGGGAGTTTTAAAGAAAAATGGTTTCCTTTTTCCTCCCACCAGTACCTGAAAACTTTCTGTCCTAAGACACAGAGGGGGGAAAAAAAAACACCCAGTCATGGAAAACCTGCCATCCATCTTCAAAAAAACATAAGTAAAGCTTGAAACTTAAAGTAAAATATGTTTGGGGAACATACATTTAGCCGAAAATGTCTTCAACGTTAGCTTAGAAAGGAAGTCTCTGGCCAGCTGTCCTCCACCTAGCACCAGCTAATGATGTAAGGTCTCCTGGCTCCAAACAGCTCATTTCGACTTATCACAGTGGCAGTGGGGAAGATGTCCTCACTCCACCACTTCTAGCACATCTGACTGAACCTGTCACAGCTTGGCATTATGCAGATATTGACTAAATGTAAACAAATGGATTTTATTCCATTTTTCACAGCTCCACTCAAAGGCTTGTTTCCCTAGGTTCTGTCAAGTACACAATTTTGCTTTCTAAATTAAGCAGTTTTATAACACTATGCCATAATAATATAGGTTCTTAACACCAATCACTATAAAAGGCAGAAGGAATAACGTTCTACTAAATGTCAGAAGGAGAGGAATAGGGATGCACACAAAACATAAACCAACCCGTTTTACTGGAAAGTGCAGAGGGCACCTGGGTAAGGGAGACAAACGTCAGTTCTGCCTGTCACCCCAGAAACTGCTCCCCCCGGAGCTCCCCAGCAGCAGCACAGACTCATCACTGCTGCGGTAGGCAGAGCAGGTAACCCTACGTGCTTGCTCTTATGCAGTGCCACACAAATGTGCAATTACGTTTCTACCGGTGCTTTGACAGAATAGACCTACCCGCTTCTGACACAATCTGCACAGTGTGCAGTCATTGCCAAATGCTTACACATTATCAGCCTAGTTACTAACGGAAAGGTCGTTTCTGTTTAACAAAGATAAAACCAAAGCTGTTTTTTAAGCATAAGTGAAAGGAAATGAAGAAACAAATATACCTTTTCTCTTCCTAAAACCAACCAGGAAAATAAAAGACGTTTGTAACAGCATGATTTACAGATCACTTTTCCTTGCTTTTCTCGGGGAAAGATCAGAAACAGCCACAAATAGGTTTATAGACAGACTAGCTCATTTAAATGTTAAATTGCAATCCAATCTGGCATGAGCTAGAACATTAGTGTCTGGCTTTCCTATCTGTTGACACCCCACACAGCAGTATCTTTGAATTATAATAAAATTGCTTTTCTGCTGGAGATAGGGAAGGGAGTTTGGGTGGGATTTTTTTTTTCTCTAACTCAAGGCTAAGGTTTTCCACTGGCCTGTGCAGCCCTGAGGAATTCACTTTCCAGTGATTTGCCTCTTCCTTTTCCATGAAGAGTTCTGCCATAATCACTCTAATCAAAAAGGCTTGGATGAGCAAGTTGTATCAATTGCCTTGCTTTGCTCAGGAGTCAGACTCCAGAACATCTCAAGGAATTAAGGTAGGTGTGTGTGATCAAGAGATCTTTACAATGATTTGGAGACCACTCAAAAGGTCTTTTATGTGTGGTTCATAACATCTCATAATACCCATCTCATGGGTCAAACCTTTCAAATAGGCTCAGTCTCCCATAACACACCAAGGCACGTGCCCTTGCACAGGCAACAAAGCACAAAGCTCATCACTCCAAGGGAGTACATGGGGCATTAGTAAAGAGCATAGGGACATAAGTTACAACTCCCTGGATAAATTGTGGAACTTTGTGTCACTAAAACACTACATGCATCTACCTAAAGTCGGTGGTTCAATTAAATATACAATTTCAGGTCTTCTAGAGAGAAACCTAAATATTTCAGGGAAAGTGTCAATGAAGCAAAATTCCTTTACAGTTCCTCCCTGTACTTCATTTAGAAATTTCCAGCTAGCCAGTGGAGGTCATGGAGGATAGATTGGATATGTTATCTGGGAGGCTGCAGCTTTCAGCATTAGCTTTCTTAGTAATCTGTGGTGAAGTCTAAAATGCAGATCAACACAGGACTCTAACATTTACAACAGAAGTCATGAATCCTGTCAATGGCATATGCAGATAAAAATTGTACATTATAATAAATAACCAGTACAGCATGTAAGCAAAAAACCATGTCACTAAGAAGCCAAGAACCTCAGCACATTCTTGAATAGTTTGCTCAAGCAGTTTTAACAGATGATCTTTTCCGCTGTTGAGGGATGTATTAACCTAGCAATAAGTGGGTGCCCATTTAGAATTGATTAAGAACCTGCCAGCCAGCAGGCAGAAGATACACGCCTTCAACCAGTAAGCCTTACAAAACTCTATAATTGCTTTTCCATCCCAACACCATCTGTATCAAGATGGGAGAAGTAGCTTATTAAACATGCCACAACCCACATTTCTTCATCAGTGTTTCCTATTAAATTTCCCTCCTGTGGCTCTCAAAGTTTAAGCACCGCTCCCCACCGTCCTTCTGCTTGCCATTTTGCCTGATGTCACCTGTCTATTAGAGGAATTCTGTCATCCATGGAGATTCTCTATTATCAAGTCCCATACTGGCATTCCCCTCCCCCCAAAAAAAAACAATAAAATATGGATATGTTGCATCAATACTTTGCAGCTATCTTGAAAAAATGTCACCCTTAAAGAGAGGTTATGCTAAAAAATAAATTAAAATTTGTTAAAATTAAAATATAGACAATGTAGTTTTAAAAGTTTTATATGAATGGACAGAAAAATGAAACACTTCCATCTTCCTTTCCTTCAATCCAGTTCAAAAGGTTTGTCTCTTCTTGTGCCAGCTACCTTAAAAGCTATTTTGAAGTCAAACCTGCACGCAGACATTATTTCCTCTCTTTTTCCACTTCCCCCTTGCTACTCACTGTTCCCAAAAATATTAATATCACTTTGCATAGCTAAGTGCAAATATTTCCCATCCTGGCAGGAAACAGAATCTGTAACTGTCCTGAAGATTGCTAAGCCAAAAATAAACCATTTACACTTTGCATGGTTATGTGAGTGAAATAAATATAGAATTCCATTTTCCATCTTAAAATGGCAAAACAGACACACATGGAATTAGTGCTGCCTGGTTTTCATTGCTCTTAAGTGAAGCTGAACATCGGTAAACAAATACTTGCGATTAGAGATGTGTTTCAAGTGACTGATCCTAAGTCACCATGAAAACTGTGATTATCTTTATTGCTTTTTAAACATATTTACTTGTAATCACATGCCAAAGATGTTGAGAGGGCTAATTCCAGTAGAAGAAAAGAGGGTAAGAATAAAAAGGTCATTTTCCCTCTGAACAGAAAGTACTGGAAGGGGGAGGTGGGAGGAGAAATCAGTCATGCAGATAAGCAGGGCCAACTGGCCGCCTTTGATGAGGTGGGTGAGAAAGTACTGATTTAAAAACCCAAGGTGAACAACACAGCAGCCACAAATAAGTTGAAGGTGCTGGAGGTGCCAAGTTTGACCTCACCATCTGGAAGTCTTCCAGCCTCTGAATCAGTCCATAGAGGTCTGTCCAGACACCTCCTAAAGAGCAGTCAACCATCAAAACACACATATCAGTTATATCAAGGACACGATAGCTGCAAGGGCTGTTCTTTAGAAAGTTGTGTAATACACTGTGTGTATCCATTGAAAACTGATGGAAAAACAATGTACCTTTTTTGATTATTTAACTTGATACACCACTCCATTATATCTGAAATCAATTTATTAAAATAAGAGTCAATGGAATAGTTATAATGGAATAAGCATCAAAGAACACTTCCAAGAATAAAAATAGTGTTTCTATTTAATTCCTTGTGAATATGTCCTTAAGCAGTGCCAGAGGAAAGGAAATTAATCAGAGAATTAAAATCCTTCCTGCTACCAGAACACAATTCATTCTAGCATACCTTATTTGAAAATTAACAGAGATAACAGCATCATTCACAACAGTGATCTACTTGACAAAATAACTTCTCTAGTGCTGGGCTTGTCACTGAGCCATCTCCCAACCATTTTACTTAGCTCCCAGTTGAATGTACTAGCTTCCATTCAACAGCATACTTCAGAAATGTCTGACTCTGTGTACTTTGTGACTAGAATTATGGTCCTATTTCTAAGGTTACAAAGAAGAGCTGATAGGAAGAGGGGAAAAAAGTGAAAAGAACATTATTAAAGCAGTTAAGTCAATATAGTAAACTTAAGACCTAATCTATTAGATCTCAGTCTGATCACCACACAGGGAAGATTGCTGCCTTTTTTTCCTGTGGGAATTTGCACATGGGCAATTGCTGTGGAAGACATATCTTGTCTGGTAATGTTGTTTTACTGCCATCAAAGGAAAAAAGAGATTTTCTCATATCCTCCATGTGAGGGGATCAGTTTAGGCTACCAGGATGGTCAGAAATCCGTCCTGCATAAGCCAACTAGAAGGCAAAAAACAAAAAATAACTTTTACAGGGACTTAGCTGAAAGAGTTACAAAGGCAGAAATAATTTACTGTTATTCACTGTAACAAGATTGTCCTAGATCTACATGCATTTTTATAATGGAAGTTTCACAATACTGCATTTACATGAAAATTTTACTGTCATTAATATTTCCTATCTTTGTTGCAGTTTATCGCAGAATTAGCTAACAAAGAGGTCTGCTTCACTCACTAAGGCTTTAAACTGAAAACTTGATAGAACAGCTTATACGACAGAGCTGTGGTCATGAATCAGTTAGTGCTACTATTATAAGCCATTTCAGAACTTATTTGAAGTCACAGCCTGAAATTTGGTGTAAGATATGGAAACCACACACAGATATCTATTCATATGTCATGTCACTGAAAACCCTTTGTGGTTACTGAACAGTAATGAAAATGTTAAATAGCAAATGAACTAGGAAAAGAGTTGAGGCTGGTGAGCTTAAGAAAAGTGGGCTATATTTGAACACAGTAATTGTAGCTCTTCAGTTTACCAGCATTAGTGAAACTCTTGCATAATAGACCAAGAATAGGTCTTCAGGAACATGGCAGCAACATAGAGTGGTCCTGGAGGATTTGTTGGTTTGAATGATAACACATTTTACCTCAGCTTAGCTGAGCTCTGACAGCTAGCAAGGAGAGCCCAGGTTGAATCCACAAACAAGTTTAGAAACTCTTGCATAATAGACCAAGAATAGGTCTTCAGGAACATGGCAGCAACATAGAGTGGTCCTGGAGGATTTGTTGGTTTGAATGATAACACATTTTACCTCAGCTTAGCTGAGCTCTGACAGCTAGCAAGAAGGAGAGCCCAGGTTGAATCCACACACAAGTTTAAGTAATCTTAGGAGTATTTTAACTAGCATCAGAGGATGACATTCCAGTTCAGGATCCTTGCCCATAGTGTACAATAACAAACCTGGACTCTCATCCCTCTGGAAAATTCATCTGGAAGGATGAAATTTGTGTGATGAAGATCAAAAGACATTCGGATAGAAAATCTGTTACTCCTTAAAACCCCATACATTTGAAAAATTGTTTCATGTTCACCGAGTCTGCTGTTGTACAGCTGTATTTGTAACAAATGTTTTTAAAGAAATAAAATGTTTTTATCTTGGTGTGTTCTAGAAGTCAACTTTTTTTATTTTATCCATTTTCAATTCAAGGTCTTATGCTTCTCCAAGCATACAAAAAAATCCCTCCAGAACTACTGTTATTTGGAACTATAAATTTTTTTTCTTGAATAGAAATGCCTATACAGGTACAACACATTTTCAGGGTCTAAGAGGCATTTGAAGATTTCACATATGTCCAGTGCCACACAATGACAGTTTAAACCATCATTTTATGCATGGGGAAGAACTACTGAATCTAACAATCATTGTATAACTAAACACGTGAGACAGTTCACCGAAACAAGCTCAAAAACACTGGGTAGGCAACACACACACTGAGTGATTTTGCTATTGCAGTTGGGACAGTGTACACCCGATCATAAACCAAATTGCAGGCAGATCAAAAGTTTCTTAAAACAATTTTGCCAATGCAGCTAAAAGGGTGGGGGGGGGAGAAAAAGAGAGCCTAAAAGAAGTTTAAATCTTGACGCTTAATATGGCTAAAGTATTTTCACAAAACCTACTACTAGCACCTGGCAAAACTAAATTGGCTAGGCCACAGCACTATTTATGGCCTAGACACAAGCTACAGACCCAGTTTGAGAACAGACTAGCTAGCGGTATACCCTTACTCAGTTTTCAATCAATACAATGACATCAACTGAGATACATCCCTAACTGCAGCGGACATACTCTAGACTGTACCATTTCAAGCAGTGGTGGAATTTAGTCCATTCTTTAAAAAAAAAAAATGTCAGAAAGCAACCTTAGCTACTGTGGGTCTGAGGAGAGTAATGTAAAATATGTCAGTAGCAATCCTATGAGAGCATTGTATTTGGAGAGGAAGGTCTACAGAGAATGACATTCAGCTTTGGTTTTGTACATTTGAAGATGATTACTACATTGCCATACATGTCAGACCAGAATATTGAAGTGTCACCCTTTTCCCTCAACATGTTGGGGAGCATTCACTTGGGATTAGATTATCTATCTCTTGACATTAAAACTGTAGTGCTGGAAAAATGGAGTTTACTTGTCAACAGTATTTCTCTTCTCTTGTCATGTCAAGCATAAAGACCATGCAGTCATACCAGGGATTCCTTGAGGAAGATTACTTGGGAGCAGTTGCCACTTAGTACTGGCAATTTTTTCCTGGCCTCCTCTCACACACCATCCTTCCCTCGAGTCAGGGAATATCTACAGTGGCACAGATAAAACCCTCCCTGCAGCCAACCACATCATACTGGGCTCAGAGGAATTTCCCAAGGACTGGTCTGCACCACCAAGCTGGAGGCAACTTGCACCAAACACTGTGGTAGATTTCTAAGAACAGCTGAGATACCGGACTCTTCATTAAATAGGAAATATTATCAGTGCAGTACACTTCCTTAACAGAAAGTTACACTGTATTTAATTAAAAACTCTTTCTGCTTCTGTTGCCACTGATGACATCTACCATGCGTTATTCTACTCTTTGGTTGATAGGTAATACTGTTTCACTTCCACACCATCTGATCATTTTTACTTGCAGCCTTTTCAATCATCTTTAAGAGCATTCCAGATTTTTTGAAGGTTCCGTGAATTCCCGAAGGTCCTATTTCATCCCAAGGTCCCCAACAGCAATAAGCATATAGAACTGACTAGTACCTACAAATCTGTCACTGGAATCATAATATTAAGGTGCATTTATTGCTTTTGTAATAGGAGTTGGCCACCGGAGCACATTCCGAGCATTTGGACCTGAAGAATATATTACAGGGATCACTGTTTGCCGGCAAAGTATATTATGAAAAAAATGAAGTGTTTTAAAGCATTCATTGTTTTCCATGTGTCTGTGATTCCATGTACCCCCAGGCTAAAGAAAGTCTCAAAGAGTAGTAAGTAGGTGTCTAGATGGGATTCACTTGCACATTTGCAAAGCACGTTCAAAATAATACTATTCCTAGCAGTGTGTTAATGTGCTACAATTTGTAGTTGATTTATAGAGAAAGATGCCTAACTGAAGAGATGAGACAACTCATAGGTCAAGAAGAACATTCAAGAACGTCCCTGTCGAAGCCTGTTCCCAGTAAAGCTACTTGAATTTAAGTGCTCATTTATAAGTTGAGGATTCAATTCGCAATAGTATTCAGTTGCCTCCACACCACCTTGTGCCTAAGGTAGAGAAGGAATTGGAGCTTCTTCCTGACACCTCTCCTGGTGAAGCACCCAGGATTTGAGAGTCTCTGTGGAAAGCAGAGTGTCCTCCTGAATGGAGCAAATGCCAAGGACAGTCCAGTTAAACTGTTGAAAGTTTCCAACATAAACTTGAATCAATATTATTTGAAATGAAAACCTGTGCCCATTTCCAGACACCCACTGGTATTTACTAGCAGATACCAAATGGGAGATACATTGCAATCGGGAGCATGCAGAGTGACACCTGAACCCACCTAAGTTCACATACAGCTTGTAATGAAGATGCAGCAAAATTGTCTTCAGCACAGGCTATGTAAGTTCCCTACCACCCACTTAAACAACAGATCCAAGATGTGCCTCTCCAGTGACTTAAACTGATCTGTCTAGAAGTTCTATTGTAAAAACTGTAAAATATGAAACAGAAGATTTTAATGAATGACAAAAAAAGAAACAGCTTAGAACTCGTCTATCATTTTGACCAGTACATACTACATATCCCTAAAAACAGAGAGTGAACTAAATAGCATCACAAACAAAAAGAAGCAGACTATGCTTAACTGGATATTAGGATACAGTGGTTAATGGAGTCAAAACTTTTTGGAAAGAAAAACATGCCCTTTTTTGTTCAGCAGTTAAAAGGTGCCAGGTCCATACTCAGATCCCTTTAAAGGCATGCAGAATGAGAGGGACTGTAACACAGGAATACATTACGGACAACTCATGCTAGAGATGGTTTGTTTCAAGAATCTTTTGTAGCTCAGTGTATTACTGAAGCTAGATTTGATTCACTGTGGGAGTTGAAAGCCTTTTTCAGAGCACAGTCCACACAGGAACAAGATGTATCACCTGAAGAAAGAGAAGCAGGAATTATTCCCTGTATGTGTTCATCAGTCTGCAGTACAAGGAAGCAGACTGCTTTGCAGACGGTATCAACATCACTGAACAACAGCTTTTTTAATAAAGCAAACACCAGTTATTTGCCGCCTCTTAAAGAAGGGAGATAATCCCTTCCTTAATCAATTAAAGCTCTAAGCTTTCTCAGCTCTCTTTCTCAGGCTCAGATGGGTCTTAAAATATGGTTGTTTGTGTGGATTGTAAGGCACTATGCAATTCATTAATGAGTAAGTTGTGCCACAAAGATACTGTGAGAGAAAACACCCACTCTGGGTGTTAAAAAAGTCAATACAGCTGACAATTTGAGGGGCAAGGGCTGTTTAAATCTTGCTTGAAGAAGATTTCAACTAGGATAAAACTCCCCCAAAACTTTGAAACAGAAAATGCGGGGGGGGAGGGGAGTACAGGAGGGACAAGAATTTCCCCAACAGCCAAAGTCCAGATTTGCAGTTGGAACATCACAGGCTTAACATTATATTTCAACCTGTTCTCTGGGAAGTTTGCTGTAAGTGCAACAAGATTGAAAAAGTTCACCAATGTTAACCACGGGCTGTACACTGACATGAGCAAAGAAGCACAAGTCTGAGGAGTTTCTATGTCCAAAGAATCTGTACCTCTGTCAGTGCTGTGTTGGGGACAATTACCCCATACACCCCGCATGCTGAGCTTATCCCCTAATTTGGGCTATTTCCTGACCTCACACATATATCAGCAAACTCGAGAGCTGTAGAGCAATTGTAACTCAGGCTATAAAAACACATTAAAACAATGGCCTTTTTTGGCATTAAGGAGCCCTAGACTGTAAAGTGTAGCAGAAGTTTGGAAGTTTTAAGAAGTCAGACAAATTCTAACATTCAAGACACTTTAAGCCAACCCTGTTCTCTGCCCACTTACTCTATTTTCAAACTCTGTAGTTAATAAAGTGCCCTTCATCTCAGCCTCTTTTGAGGTATCCTGTGATCATAAAGTTATTAGACAAAAAGACATCTAAGACAATTAGTTGCTAACGTTACAAAAGTTTTCTTATTCTGAACACTGAGGCTGTCTAAACTGGCAAGCCTCCCAGCCTGCCTGGATAGTTGAACTGATTTGACTCACATTTCCCATATATTCATGCGTATTTCCCCAAGTTCAGAGACTTTTCTTCTCTACCTACCTCAGCCTCACTCCTTGTTGCAGTACTTCAGTTGTGAACCCATAGCTTTTGACATCCTCTTTGATGCTGGAGGGGAAAAAAGCCATTCTATTCAAATTCTGCTGAGCATTATGATTTTTTCCACCTTTCTGCATGTCTGCAACATGTATATTGGACCAATAGTCATGGGATCTCTCTAACTTTCAGGTAGCATCTAAAGTAGATAGTGAGAAAACATCTTTGTTTTCCCACATTGATGATAAAAGATAGCATTGGTTGATCTTGCAGCTCCAGGGAAAATGGGATATCAAAAGTCTTTGTAGATTGGGACTCCTGTCTCCACATCTGCTGAGATAAATATTATGAAGGCCGATTACTACATGGAGGATAAAAGGAATACTGAGTGTTATTGCCTACACAGTAGGAACACACAGGATGTGACTTGCCACTCAAAACTCATGCATACATGTCTTCAGCTATCTGTGTGTCCTGACAGCCTGAAGAAGAAAACAAATCCTTTTCCACATTGAGGTATCCACAGTCTTCAGCCACACATGCATACACAGTTACAATGACTTTGCCGCACTAATCTCAGACCTGGAACTCATGGTCCTAAGACATTCTCAATACTCATCTGCATCAAAAGTGCCAACTCTCACAGGACTGGATGAATTCTAAGTAACTGTGTTCATAGTCTTTAACCCTGCAGGATCTTTATCAGTCTCCTAGAGAAGCCAGTAGAAAGTAGCAGCATAAATTTAGGAACAGGTTTCCATATTTACTTTTTGGTTGATTGCATAAATCCAATGTTTGCCGTAGTCAAATGCCTGCATAAGAGGACCCAGAAGAAAGACATTCTTGCTGAGGACAAGCTGACACTTGCCAGTCTGTCAGTGTTCTTGCTTTTAAGAAGCTTAGGCCTAAGACACAGATAAACCAAGCATCATCTGAAAAACAGAGTAATGCAGGTCAAGGACTTGGAGGATATTGTTAATTAGTTCCCAGTATAAGTTAAGGTTGATAAAGCTGCTGAAAAATTAAAGATCTTTCATAATTATGAAGTTGTTCAAGACACATACCAAGACCACCTACTCCTCAAAACTGCATCTCTATGTTACAGGCAGAGAGAGGTTTGACATTGTTTTGAACAGTGCCTTCTGTCAGTGCACAGATTCACACTGGACTAAATTTCTTACCAGCTCTCTCATTTTACCAGTTTTTCTGGTTCATCAAAACCCTCCATTCATATGATAAACACCAACTTTACCAAGTGGAAAAGCCAGACAGTCTTGGCAAAATTATAATATTCTTGCATAGACTCTCTGGTAAGTTTTCACCTAAGAACTCAGGGATAAATTTAAAAATATCCTGATTTTACCAAGGAAAGGACTAATTGCTACTTAGCACTGTCCAGCTGCAACAGACCAGAGCTTCAAAAAGGGCATTCCTCAACCACAGCAGTGTCTGTACTTGTCATTAGTTGTTAGATAGGCTATGGCACATAACTACAATCGAGGTTCAGACTTCATTGAGATGGGCCACTAACTGTGTAAAGATAAAAACCGTAATGGGACACCTTTTCAGCAACAGCAGCAACATGATTGGTTGTTGGCGAGAAGCTCAACATGACCCAGCAGTTTGTGCTTGCAGCCCAGAAAGCCAACCGTATCCTGGGCTGCATCAAAAGCAGCATGACCAGCAGGTCAAGGGAGGCGATTCTCCCACTCTACTCCCCTCTGGTGAGACCCCCCCCTGCAGTACTGCCTTCAGCTCTGGGGCCCCCAACACAAGAAGGACATGGACCTCTTGGAGAGAGTCCAGAGGAGGGCCTCAAAGATGATCAGAGGGCTGGAGCACCTCTCCTATGAAGGCAGGCTGAGAGAGTTGGGATTGTTCAGCCTGGAGAAGAGAAGGCTCCAGGGAGACCTTACAGCAGCCTTCCAGTACCTAAAAGGGGCCGACAAGAAAGTTGGGGAGGGACTTTTTATGAGGGCATGTAGTGACAGGACAAGGGGCAGTGGCTTCAAACTAGAAGGGGGAAGATTTAGGTTAGCTATAAGGAAGCAATTCTTCACTGTGAGGATGGTGAGGTACTGGAACAGGTTGCCCAGAGAAGCTGTGGATGCCCCCTCCCTGGAAGTGTTCAAGGCCAGGTTGGATGGGGCTTTGAGCAACCTGGTCTAGTGGAAGGTGTCCCTGCCCATGGCAGAGAGGTTGGAACAAGATGATCTTTAAGGTCCCTTCCAACCAAACCATTCTGTGATTCATCACTGGCTCTAAATGGTCTGATAGACTACTGGAATTCTTGGTGGCAAAAGAAATAAAGTGAAAGGGCTTCATATATAGCAGCAGATTGGTATAGGAGATCCAGGTTCATGGTAATATGAGCTGCAGCTTTACAAAAGGCTTTCTGTGATGCTACATGGTACCACACCAACATCCACAGTGGGCTAGGGTTTGGGGTACATTTGGTCAAATGTAATTACGGCTCAACAGGTTTAGGAGCAATGATATTTCAAGCACAATTATGATGCACATTGTAGCAACCACAAAGCTAAAGGCTCAGTATGCATTTTAATTTTGCCAGCTATGTTCTTCAGTGACACATGAAATGTTTAAATTCAACATAGATCACATCAGCATAAAAAGGCACTATGCATTTAAACATTTTTTTATGAGAAGCTGACAATGTATCAGTTCGCAAACAGCAGCAATGCATCCACAGTCCAAGCAGAAACGATAGAACAACTATTTGAAAATAGAAAATAAAGCCTATAACTACTGATTTTGTATCTTCAAGCTTCCTCACTTCAGATACACGACTTGACGTGCCAATAGCTTTTCACCTCAAGTAAACTGTGCTTGGCTGTTGACAAACTCTCAACCTCCCAAATCCAGTAGGATTTATAGCAGTTCACTACTTCTCTAAATAGATCTCTTAGCATGCTTCCAAAAAAAGCCCAAAGAAACCCACTATATATCACCATCTCTATTATTATTATCCAAAGCTGTCTTTATTTGACAGGCTACCTCTCCTTCCCAGTTCCTCCACACAAGCTTCTTGCTTAAAGCTTCTTATCACATTTTGCTATTTGCTAAATGCCCCTCCATGCATTTTAAAAGGATAAAAGATGAAAGAGATGCTGTCTCTTACCCTTAGTAGTTAATAGGATGCCCTCAGGGAGTCTAAAACACAGATTCTGAAAGAGGATAAATGTTCCTGAGGTGCCAGAGATAGTCTGAGTGAGACTGCTGACTACAGCAGTTGAAAGCCTACTTTTAACACCGCAAGTAGGTACTATACTCTTTACAGTCATTGTCCAAAGGTGTAAGGAGAAGCCACTACTGTTAGTTCTCTGTGTTCCTGAAGCGGTCAGCTACTCAAGAAAGCTGAAGTCAACTTCACTCTTCAATCTCTGCATAATGTAAGAGGATTTGGGGTTAGTACGTCTCCTGCTGGTGTCAGCAGGCACAAGATTTTGCCCTTCATGTCACTGTCTTTTTGTTGTCTGTTTTTAGCATCACACCTGTTACCAAGGGTATCTTTTTCCAGAAAGCTTTTAAAAAACTTTCTTTATGCAAATAGATTACAAACCCTTTGAGCTAGTTCATATGAACAGGTCATTTATTTGAGCTTGTTACTCTCTTCTAGTACAAAGATCACCAGATTTGCTAGTACTAATACAATAACTGAGTTATCACATCATCAAAAAGAAAAGTATCACTGGTTTACAGTCTTTTTTAATACTCTAGGGAAAAAAAAGTCTAATGAAAACATACCTGATGAAAATGATAATGGTAATAATATTTTTTTTTGTATTCATGTAAGCCATTTATTATCATTTACAAAATACTATGAGAGACAACCTAGCTGTATAGCTACCACCTTGCTTTTTCACCTTTCATTTACAGTAGCTTTCACAATTTTTTTTATTTCATGACCTACTGGGAAACTGTCTATGACAGATTCTTTCAGCTTAGTATACACAATATACACACTATATATTCTTTCAGCTTAGTATACACAGTCTCTGAATAAATTAGGCACAAATCATTGCTAACAGAGGCGATCAAAGGAACAGACACTCAAGGTGGTTCATAAAAGTTGCCTATTAAATAGTTAATAAAGATTCAGTCTGAAAAGTCACCATGAAAAATACTCGGGTATTGTGAATAAAACAAATCACAGGTTTGTACACCTACGTTATGTTTATAAATGAGGTAATCTTTCTTAAAAGAGACCTACTTATATTGTTTCAGACTAAGAATCTCAGTTATCCACCTATATTTTTACCCAATTGTGTCATGAGACTGCTCACTTCAGGATATTACGGTGTGTGGACTGCAGTCATTAATAGAGGCTCCTGCCTAGTGCATGCTGAAACTACTGAAACCCAAAGGCCTCACTGAAGGTAGCATCCACTCTCACCTTCCACTGACTGCAAAAGAACCCAGTGTACCCTTGAGAAGTTAGTATCCTGAAAGCTTTTAGTTTTTTCAGTGATCTGAAGAAAGATTTTGAAGTATTTTCCTTCCCTTGCCATTATTTAGAGATGAGATTATAACTCTGTCCTAACCTCAGAATAAGGTGGTATAGCAAGATCCATATTCCCAAGCAGCAATGTATCTGCAGAAATGTATTCATGTTTAGTTCTACTTCAGCTGAACAAAAGCTGAACATAGCCAGAGAATCAGTGATGACCCAGAATTAACCTGAGGCACTGAACTTTTTACACTACAGGGGAA
>NW_009618057.1:36684-43149 GCF_000690535.1 Cariama cristata | reverse complement strand
CCCTACCAATATGTTGAACCGGATTGCTTGCAACCTTTCAACTGGGTCACAGGAGCATACAGAAGGGACAATTCTCTTAAGATGCCAGACTAACACACAGGAGATGAGAATGGTGATGCCGTGACTTGCCATTGGCTCCTGGTTAAGCCTGTTAACCTCTCAGTATTACTATCTATAAAAGAAGGATAACACTTCCTAGAGTCAGAAGGAAGTTGCAACACATTAATCAATGTTTGCAATATCTTCAAATGTTGATATTTTCTTTCTTTTCTGTTCACTGTCCACCTAGATTATAACTAGAAGCTGCCATCTCACTACTTCTTTCAGCTGGGTGTTGAACCAGTGAGACAGCTCAGGAGTCTCCTCTTTCTACTGTCATTTAGTGACTACAGAAATTCTCAAAGCACTATAACTAAGTGGCATTTGCAAGTGAAAACAGAACAGCAAATACAAAAGTACTGAGCCATAACAGCACCTAATCCGCTATTTTAGGTGAAAATGGTGACAATGCAAATAATCTAGTACTTGGTCTCTCGCAAAAAGTTCTTTCTGTAAGCACTCAGCTAGGCAGAAAGCAGTAGAAACTGCTCAGAAAACAACTATAATTTTTCTTAATATCTGTACCGTTTCATGATTTTATGTAGCTTCACGTAAACTTACAGATTTGCTGTCCAAGCACAGGATTACTGCATTACAAAAATGACTGGTCTACTGCCATTTTGACAACCTATTGGGAAAAATGAAATGTAAATTAAGCCTTTATATAATCAGCTTTTGTCCTAATCCAATTTAGGGCTTTTTTTTTTTTTTTTTTCCTTCTGCAACAGCTTTTATCACATAAAATAACAGTAACACATTTAACAAAACTTTGTGGTAGGTTTTAGCACATGTATTTACTGGGGGGGGGCGGGGGGGAAGAGAAGACTGATGCAACACACAGGGCAGCATTGTAAACCCTAGTGTTCTCTTGTTTAAGGATATAAAATACTTCTACCTACAAGCATGTAAAGGAATGGATTTAATAAATATGTCACATACATTTTAAAGCTTTAGACCGTTTCAACTCATAGTGGTAAAACTAAAGAAAACAAAACAAAAAATACATCCCTTGAGCACTTATTCCATTGTGAAAATGCTTTACAACATTCTATAGCTTGAATCTGGACAGAAAATTCTATTTCATTTAAAAAAGGAAATCAGTACAAGGACGCCACTTTTGAAGTTAGCATTTACTCCTTACTAAAGCAAAAACTAGGTCATCAGAGCATTAACAGATCCCCAGTGACAATGTAGTACCCTTGGTTATTCAGCTAGTATTAATTAAAGGATTGGTGTGGCTCCCTAAATGGGAAACTATTCAGTTTCTCCTCTAGCAAAGCACATTCACTAGCACTTTCTCCTGAAGTATTTCTGACCGACTTGTGAATACACAACTATAAAACCAATCCTCTACTGCAGGGCTGTAGTCCTTTAACCATTTCAGTAAAGCACTATACCACCACAACAAATAAACATCCAGATTAGGCCCAAATACTACAATGCCAATCTGCTAAGATATTCAGCATCTACAAGCCAGAGTTCTCAAGATAACAAGCTTTGGCCTGTTAGGAAATAAGAACTCAAACTCACATAAACTTTTTCCAGATCTTCCTGGAAAAAACAGTTCCATATTTTGTCAGATCACAAAAACAAGTCTGCTGCCTGCTTTGCCCAACACAGATTTGCAGAATTCAGATGAAAACTTACCTACACAGCGCTGCCCAACAAAGCCGACCATGTCTCTAAGAGCTTCCAAGCTACAGCTGCCTCTGGTGCTCACACACCTGAAAAAGCAAAGGGAATAATGCATCACTGCATGGACCATGTGGCCCCAATTACCTGAACTGCTTGAAGGAAGAAAGGTAATCAAGAAGCAAACTATCAGTTGCCCTGACCCATCTGCATCTGAGACCTCGTGGGTTTTCAGTTATTTCTATCTCCTACCATTTTTTTTTGAGTGTGGAGGCAACATAACATCATTTATATCTATTACATTTTTTTGACTATCTCTATTTCCAACTCATAGACTGCTTAAAGCAGTAGCTCTAGGCAGGCAAGAGGTCTGTAATCCTAGATGCTTTTATCTGTTTTTTTATATGATTTGTCCCATTTATTTCAAAAGCATCTTAATTCCTGTCATTTATGACTGGTGAAAACCCAAGATAATGGCAATTCAGACCTCTGTTAGAGGACTCTGGTTTTTATTTAATTTAAAGAAAAGTCAGATCAGGCTATGTTCCCAAAGCCAAATACCCAATATACAAGGAAATAGATGGGTTTGATTTTAATCAGCGTTGCACTTCAAACACACACTCACCTAATCCCATTTGAGGACTCAATCACACTGAATAAGGGAGCCACACTGAAGGAAAAGCAATGCTGCACAGAAATCTGCTGTACAGCTTCAGGCCACAGTTGTGAGGTATTTTACAGTAATACAAAAACAATAAAGAAGTTAAACTATTGGTACTTTAGAAAGCATGAAATTCCCTCCAAATTACTTCCTTCCTTCTCGGGTTATAGGACAATGTCCAACACTGCCCTTATTTCCAGCAAATAACAAGTCAAGCGCTCTTTTCTGACCTCAGTAATAAAAAAATCACCATGAAGAGCAGAGCCGGGTTCTGTCTGGTGCTTGGATGAGCAATGGCGGCGTCAGTGTAAGAGTGGCATGGTACGCAGACCTTGCAGGTGCGCTTTCTAACCTCCCACTTGCTGTAAAGTCACAGGGCAGCTTGAAATAAAACCTTCTTTCAGATCCTGCCGGTACATTCAGGGGAGTTTGGATTCACCAGAAATGTACAGCCATCCCACATTTCCTCACGCATTTGACGTTCATGGTGTCACCACACATGCAACACCTGAGGCCCAGGCAGACTGTTCGGTGGCTGTACTCTGGGGAGAAAATGGCTGCACCAGCACCTCATCAGTGAGGAGCCCTGTATCTGGAGGTGTCCTCCTAGAGTAAACAGCAGATCTGGCATTTAGCCCCTGGCATGGCACTACAATAACTTTCCAACAGGGAGGGCATTTTTGTATTTGTGGTGTCCACAGCGGAGCCCAGGACTCAGCCTCACAGCAGGGGTAGGAGCCAGCGCTCATCGGACATACCCACCGCAGGGTGTGCTGTGGGACTGGGATCTCCCGCATTTCATGGGAGACTGAAGAAGCCAAATACCTCCGTTTCTGCCAGAATGCCCCAACAAACGCTTCTTCCACCTGAAACTGAGGCTAGAGCAGCCAGGCCTGTGCCTCCCTCACACAAGGGAGGAGGGCGGGCGGCAGGTACACGGCCCCGGCCGGCCTGAGGAGGAGCACAGGGGACAGGGCTGGGGCACGAGCCAGGGGGGCAAAGCCCGGAGGGCGGCAGCTGCGGGGCGGGTGTCTCAGAAGGGGGCTGTACGCAGGGACGGTGGTGCACAAAGGCCCGAGCTGGGAGACCAAACACAGCCGCCACGACCGTGCCAAGCTGGTTGCAGTGACCACAGCCTGATGCTGGTGAACAAAATCCTCTGACAGCTCCACCGCCTGCTCAAGCTAGCAGGCAGGCCAGTAGCAAATGGTAGGGTTTCTAAAATTTGCAATCCTTTTTTTTTGTTTCATTAAAAATGCACTAAATCTCCGGTTGTCTGTCACCGAAGTTGCCCTTGATGCAGAAAAATTCTCACAATTGTCTTGAAATTTCCATTCACCATAAGCTTGCAGAAGGCTTGCCTTCTCTGGCAAATGAATCGTTACGAGGGAACAGCAACATACAAACAGCTTGATTTCAAACTGAGCTCTTGATGCAATACAATAAACAGAAATGCGGTATTATACAAAGCAACTGTCTGAACTGCCTGTTCCCATAGCTCTGTTGGTTGTTGACAGCTCACTCCCTCTAACAGATGTTTCATGCTGTAAGTCAAGCCTGAGCCTCTACATCTGCAGCCACAGTTCCTGAAATCAGTTAATTCAATGGCACAGTGAGAACCGCTGCTTCACGCTGCAGCAACTTCTGCAGACTAACCTTTGCGAGTAATAGCTGCTTGGGAAGAGAAATCAGATCCTGCCCTCACCAAAGTCATAACTGGATGATGCTATAGTAGAAGGTATTTTCACATTGCTTGGTTTTGTTTTGGTTTGGTTATTTTATTACATAATTTTCTCTGGTTTTGTCTTAAAAAAAAACCAAACAAGCAACTTTCCTATCTATTTCCCATCACCGCAGAACAGAGAGTGAACATATTCTTACTACTAGTAATGAATCTGAAAATTCATTCAGTGATCACAAGTTACCACTATCACCTTGTTCATATCAATTTTTCCTTCAGTCAAAACCATGTGTTTTTTTCACTGCTGAGCCCACATTCCCCATTACTCTTATGGTATGAAACGAGTTTTGCCTTCACACTACTCAGCATGCTGACCTTCAGTGCCTCCTTTTCCCCTCAAAAAAATCTTCAACTCTGTTTGACAGGGTAAGAACTTCACAAGGTCTCTAAAGTCCTCACATACATAAAACTTCCTATCACAATGAAGGTCTTGTGACCTGAGCCTTCCAAGCTGACAACAGGCACACTGAGATTTGTGGAACAAAGGCTTCCTTTTCCCAGTTAGTGTACCTTGAGTATTGCATTCAAAGAGAAAAGTACTGTTTTATCAAAAGCTGAGTCCACCAAAAGTCATGTTCTTATGTAATATGCATGTACAATAAACACATTCTATGATGTATGATACTACAGACTCAGAAACATTACAAGTATGCATTAGTGATATCAATAAAGATAAGTCAGCTGGATCTGAGCTACATTTTCTTCTTGCAAAGGTTACAAGTGAATGTTGCCTTAACTACACCTGCATTGCATTAAGGCAAAACTCCAAATTACTGAAAGAAGAAACAGAGGGGAATCATTCAGATTTAAAGTGGTTCCTGAAGGGCAGGATTGTCATAAAAACTGGGTTAGAAGATCTACAAGTTGACCAATGGCAGACTTAGTCTAAAAATAATAAAAAGATAGATGTACTAACAAAATAACCTCTACGTCTAATTAAAGGCTGGGCTGATTTTGTATACAACCAGAAATTTTGGCAGAAGGCTCAATTGGTAAAGCAAGGAGCTGTTAATGAATTAAAATGCAAAAAATAAAACATACAAGAAGTAGAAACAAGGACAGGCAACAGAGGAGAAGTATAAAAGCATTGCTTAGGTAATTAGGGATGGTATCAGGAAAGACAGAGCCCAGTTGGAGCTCAAGCTGCTGAGGGGCATAAAGGGTAAAAAGAAAAGAATTCTGTAAGCATACTAGTAGCACACTGACATTCAAAGGAGATGTGAAGCTGTTGTTGAATGGGGGAGGCAACCTGGTGGCAGACAATACAGTGAAGGCTGAAATACTCAATGATTTTTTTGTCTCAGTCTTCAAAAAGTTCCCAAACATCCATACACACCTGCACAGTTTGAGAAAAGAGGAAACACAAAAGTAGGGGAGTTAAGGACTATTTAGAGTAACTGGGTGTATTCATGTCTACAGGGATAGATAAGACCCATGGAAGGATGTTGAAAAAGCTGGGTGATGTGATTGTGAAGCCACATCATTCTCAGAACATGTGATGATCCAGGGAGGTCCATGGAAAGGGGCTAAATATTACAGTCGTCTTTAAGAAGGGTGCAGAAGAAGATCTGAGGAACTAAATGCTGGCCAGCTTCAACTCAGTCCCTAGAAAGACCATGCAGCACATCTCCTTAGGATCTACTTCCAAACAAATGAAGGAGAAGGAAGCAGTGATGGAAAGTGTGGATTTACAACGGGCAGATCAGCCCTGACCAATCTGATTGCTTTCTCCAATGAAACGACTTGCTATGTGGACAAGGGCGGAGCAGTGAATATGATATACAGCCCTCAGTGACTCCACACATCAAAGCCACCGGTTTTATCATTGTAAAAACTTCTCCCACAATGCCAACAAGTCACAAGTATGTTTCCTCAGGTGCAAAGACACCTGTGGCTGCTCCAGCCTTTCAAGATCATTTGCTTCTCTTTTCTTACACTTTGGACCTCCTTGCTCAGGTTTGCCTGTTTGAGTCATTTCATGTCATGGGGCAGGTCCAGCTGAGTATTCCAGAGCTGCTTAACTCATTTGTACGACACCTAGGACAGTGATTAGGTGTGGTGATCCTCTTGTTCTCTGGACTAATAATTCCTTGTATATTCCATGGGGGTTTTTTCCCAATAAGTAAATGAACCTGGAGTTATCAGAAGTGTTCATTTAACACTAAAAATCCTAACTTAACAAGTTTTCTTCTGGACATTTTACACCTCCAAGATAATTATCTTCTTACATTAGTTCCAGCTAGGTGAACGTTTTGGGCAAGTCTTTGTCCAGCTGCGTAGATACAACACATCTTGTTTTCTTTAGTCAATCACACCCTGCTTTTCTCTTTTT
>NW_009618057.1:0-36640 GCF_000690535.1 Cariama cristata | reverse complement strand
GCAAATCAGTGCCTGTGTATTTAGTTTCTGCTTTTTTGGGGTTCTTTTTAGAAGATGAGGATCAAAAGATGATCATTCTGCTGAATTTCCCCTCTTGAGTTTATTTGTGCACATTGTATCTTACAAGTTCACCTTTTTAAAAGGAGATGCTCTGTTACACTTAGGGGAGTTTCAGCTTATTCCATTGAAATATTTTAAATCAGTTCTCTGTAGCTCTTCTTTCTAGATTTTTTTCTTAAAACGTCAAAAATACTTATAACAGGTTGTTTACTTTAGAGGGTTGTCATTATTTTTATCATAAAAGTTTAAACTGAGAAAAGAAAGAAATAAAATATTGCTGTGCTTTCTGAGTGAAGGTGAATTTAACTCAAATTCTGTGCTGATTGGGCCCACGCTTATTCGGATGCAAAAGAGGAATAATCAACCGTAACTACCGTAATTGGAACCAGAACCAGGCCAGAAGCCTCGTGCATCTACTGCCCTCTAGAGGTTCGCCAAAGGTAATGCCAGCAAGTAAAATGCTCTCCGGGAAGCTGCGAATCCACACTACTTTTTTCTCTGTAGTTGTCCTGCTCCTGGAAGCCTATAAAACCACGGGATTGCAGCCACAGTGTGGCAGGGCTTATCTGTGAGCATTAAGTGCTGATACTTGTCTCAGAAGGTAGCATCGCCCTCTCACCAAAGCTCTGATCCTGCAGGGGAATAGCAAGCACGTTTGATACACACACACGCAGAGCAAAGTAACCACTTACTCCATTGGGATTAAATTTGCAAAAGCAAATTATTCCATTTCTTTGTGAGATTGGAGGCAGCAGCTGTAAAAGTATTCTTTGCTTCTTGTAAGGACATGGGAACTGTCAATTGCAATGTGCAATGCAGTATTTCAAATAATGCATATATTTCTATTAGTGTGACTAAGACATCTGATAAATACAAAGTAAAGCAATTTCAGTTATTCCCAAAGGAAAGTAACAGCAGAACATCTATGCACTAAAATTGCAGCACAACCATCTTTTTCATTTTAGTCAGTCAAATTATAAAAAATGGTAATCACAGTGTACTTGGCTCAATTTACCTTTGACGGGCCAAAAATCAGAAAATAGAAATAAGTAAATATCCGTTTGCCATAAACATACTGGATAACCTACTCTGAAAAGGCTGCAGGAGTCTGCTCCTCCATCCATCCATTGCACAGCTTTGCTTCTGGGGCATTTTTGCCTTCCTTGGAAACAGCCACTAACCACCACTTGCTCTAGGGTGCCAAACTGGTGCTCATAATCAAATGAAAGCTCCGAGGTGTCTTGCTAGTATTTGGGATTAAGCTAGCTTCCTGTTTGGAAGCTGGCAAAGATTTTTCTGCTCCAATGAGACTGGAAGGGACTACCAAGGTATTGCATTCCACATGCGGTACCAACTTCCTCCTGTCACCTGGGCATTTCACTTAAAATTCTTTGCTATTGCAGAGAACCCCAGACACTGTCATATACTTTTGATCTCTGCTGCTTTTGCTCCCATGACACAGAGCAAATTTCATCTTGCATATTTGTGAGAAAAGTATTAGTTCTGCAATAGATGTTAAAATGCCTTTTGTGGCTGACAGCTCATTCTCAGAGGAAACGGCACAAAGTAGATGCGCCTGAGCAAAGAGGGGGATTAGCTCTGATGGCAATCTCTCTTTCTAGACCTGTCTTTATTCCAGTGAAAAAACCCACTGTATTTTCCACAAACAGTTTTAGCTTCAAAGAGTCTGTGATAAAACCCTCCTTTTCTAAAGGACAAAATATACATTCTGTTAAGTTCCCTAACAAGTAGCTCTCTCATTTTCTGCTTTTACAGTGACGAAAATGGAGTACAGTTCCATCGTTTGGTTCGGTGCCATCATTCAGAGTGTCATCTGCATCTACCTCCTCCTCCTGCAGGGGAGCAGGAGCAAATCCGAAATGAGAAGTTACACGCTCTCATGCTGTAGCAGTGCTCACACCACAGTGCTAGATCCAACTGGGCTATTTTTCCCCTCAGTGCAGTGTGTAAATACCTAGAGTGGGAGGATATATTACACCAACTTGTATGGGAGGGGCACATTTTGATCCTAACTAGGCTGGCAATATTGCTTGAAACCACGAGCTCCTCAGCAGCTACTAGTCCCAGCTTGGCCCTTTGACTGCCAGCCTGGCTGGCAGTGCCCCTCCTTATAGCCTGGCTTTCACATCTGCTCTTGGACAAACAGGAGGGGGACTCAGCAGCTGGGCTTCCATGCAGACAGTGATTGTCGTAAGTAGAGGAGATCTGAGCGTCGTTTACTGCTCTTTTAGCTCTTTCATGGCACACCAGAGAATGCAGCAAGTAGTATTCTGCCCAGCTATAAACTTCCTGTGAGTTTTCTGGAAAAAATCAATACAAGTCCTTCTAAAAAGCAGTGCTAACAAAAATACACTTGCTCCAGGATGAATAAAGATCAGCATTGCTACAAACCACTTTTAACTCTACTTCATTAGCTAGGTGTGAAATGTCTGCAGATTAGGATAGCTCAGTTTAAACTGTCCATGTGTTTCAATTAGTAATTCAATGTAATGCTGACATATCTAGCAGGAAGAAAAAAAAAGGAAAAAAAAAAATCCCTCTCCCATGGTAGCATTCTCTTCAGGTCATACAGGATAGGGTCTTAAAAGGCTCAAATCAATTTAGAGCAAAGGCTCAAACATGTCTGTGCTGCCACAGAAAACAGTGAAATATGTACCAGCCCCCAGTGTGCAGCTGAAAAGGAACTCACAGTTGAATCCTAGAAATGTAATCTCCTCTTCTTTGGTACTTTATTAATTAGATGGTGTCATGGTTTAACCTCAGCCAGCAACTAAGCATCACACAGCTGCTGGCTCACTCCCCCTGTGTCAGGATGGGGGAGAGAATCAGAAGAGCAAAACAGAAAACTCTTGGGTTGAGATAAAGATGGTTTAATAGGACAGAAAAGGAAGAAAACAATAATAATGGTAATAATAATAATGATGGTAATAATAAAATGATTGGAATATACAAAACAAGTGGTGCACAATGCAATTGCTCACCATTCACCACCTGATGCCCAGTCAGTTGGCAAGCAGCGGCCCCCGGCCAGCTTTCCCCCTAGTTTATATACTGAGTATGATGTTATATACTGAGCTGGCTGGGCATGAGAAGCTGAAGAGTCCTTGACTTAGTATAAACACTGCTTAGCAACAACTAAAAACATCAGTGTGTTACCAACATTATTCTCATACTAAATCCAAAACAAAACACTATACCAGCTGCTAGGAAGAAAATTAATTCTGTATCTCAGCTGAAACCAGGACACACAGGCTACTTCATACCAATCCAGTGTCACTTAAACTTTTCTGGGTCCCCACTTAGCTTCAATTTTTCACACATGGCTATGCTCCCTTGCTAAACTTTTATTAATAACCCTATAAAAGCAATACAGTTCCACACGCTATCTGTAGACTATGAACTGCGGCCCACGAGTCACGGGCCACTCTCCCAAGGTTGAAAGGTTGAAAACCACACAGGGAAGAGTTCTAACCTAGAAGGAAGCGCATGTTCAGGGACTTCAGAAACCAGCCCCACATTATTTTGACCCCACTTCAACAATGATTATGGTTCCAAATCACCCTGATAGCATAATTTACATGCATGCTTTGAAAGTGGCTAATCCCTTGAGTGGTTGTCTGTTCCTATTAGGGAAAAGAACAGAAAATCACAGGGCTGCCATGCATGGGCTTTGTGAGACACAGGCTCTTTTTCTAATAAGGTATATTGGTCTTTGGCCATTCTCTAGCCAGAGAAACACCCCCTGAATGTGCACAGTTCCAACGCATTAAGCTGATGGCAGACCATGACACAACACATGTATTTCTCCCTGGGAAAGCAAAGGACAGCCTATTGCTTGTTCCACACACATGAGCTTCCAAGTAAACTCTTACCCCACTTCATGGCAAGCATACCACACAGCTGGATACCTCCACGTAGTCATGGAAGAGGATGGAAAGACACACACAATGGACAATCTGCTGGTGTTGGGCACAGCCTCCATTGTTAAAAGTATGCAGTGATTATTTTGCTAAAAATCAATTTATGGACATTGATTTAATTGTTTATCTTTTAGCATCACAGTCCTTTCTTCAGACAAAAGCTTACACTGTTAGGCACAATCTGCTATTTTAAACAAGATGTTACATTAAATTCAGAGGAGAGCAACAGCTTCATTAATTTTTCCATCTGTTCTGTTCAGGCTTGTTGGCTTTCATGTAACATTTAACTTTTGTATGAACCCAAAATGCCAGAAGTTAAACTGAGCTCAATTCTATTGTGCTTCACCATCTGACAGGAGGATAATACAGCTGTTTGCCTTGGATTTGGTAGAACAAATAGGTTCCTGGTCACTGTTCATCAACCTCTAATTTTAACCGAGGAAAAGAGGGAATACTGGGGGAAATGCAACTTTCCAAACATGCCATTGTGTGTTGGAGGCCGCCATGGGACCACTCATCGATGTCATAGTCTCACAGATCAAGCTATGAGGTTCTAGGAATTTGACAGTATCTGTATTTCCAGGCAAACCTGTATGCCTTTAAGCAATTTAACTTCAACTTCTGGTTGAACTTGTTAAATCTGTGTCTAAACCTGGTAACTTGAGAGTTATCCCATCCAAGCAGGAGATGACAGTCTAAAGTTAACAATCTATTACTTTTTCCCAAGCAAGAGGAAAGCAAATTATTGACAGTTGATACCAAAAAAACTGAAAATATGAAATAAACAGAGTAGCTAAAATAAATCCTCAACTCTCCAAAAAAGAAGATCCTGAAGCTGTAATTTAACATGGATTCAATTATTGTGAAGTACTTCCAAAGGTTCTTAACATACCAGCTGTGCCGGTCTCAGACCTGTGAAGCAGGGGGAGAGAAGCCGAGCCAGGGCATTGACCACAGCAGCTCACAGTCAGCAAGAAACCAAACGGTAGAGGCATGCTGTCTTGCCAACGAAAGAGCAGAGCACCGTCCAGGGATGTTCCGTCTTTCCAGCATACTTACATCTCCGTGTGGATGGCAAGGAGTCTGGTTTTGAGGTTCAGTCAGGAACAGTTGGAGCTTTGAGGTTTTTATACATATAAATACGGAATCATTATCACGTTTTGGATGATGGGTTCTATTGCTCTAAATAGCTCATTCCAAAATAGAGCTTAAACACCGTCGTTTTTCCTGAATGAAGGGCAGCTCTCAGGCTTACAAGGCCCAGCAAACTTTTACCTAATCTTTAATATGCTAGCAGTAAGAGCTTTGTGTTGTGGGCTGATCTAAACACGTGGATGGCATGTGGACATAGTAAATGGACTGTAAGTACAGGACTTCAGGCAATGAAAAGAGAAGAAAAAAATCAGATGCTTGTTTAGTGTACACAGCCTGAAAAGCTGTTCAGAGGAAAAAGCAGCAGGCTAGAAATAAGCACCTTATAGACCAGGCACTATGCAAGGACTGCCAATCACAACGTGCTTTTCTATACAACGTCCAAACACCAGCAACAAGAATATCTAAGAAGACAAACAGCTGTTACATTGCTATGACCTTCCACCCAATTTCATGATTCTGGCAAAGCATTAACTTCAGATTCACCTATGCTGCTCTCTGAGAGAAATGTACTTCCCAGATGGCAATGCTTCAGGCACATACGTGTCCAGTGAGGAAGTTTGTATCAAGAACAGATTTTGTACTGTTCGGAAACTCACAGCCTGCCTAACAAAGCAGAGAAAGCAGCACCCGACTGCTTGCTCCCCTACCTCTCACCGCCCACAGTTAATTTTCAGTCTTCAACTTCCCAGTCCTTAACAGAACAGTTGGCAACTGTTTTATCCCTTGTCCTGCACAAGGCTACTTCTTCCAAGTCTAAGGCTTTGTGTTTTTCTCAAGGCAATTTGACCAAATCTTCCTGTGATTTCCAATATGTGTCCAGTCAAAACCAAATATTTAAAGAAATCATTGCAAAGCCTGCTATCATAGTTAAAAAGGTCAGCCCTCACGAGAAGACGGCTGCATGCCATGGATATTGCACAGGTCAGTAGCATCTCTTCACCAAGAAGCCTAGTAATACAGATGCTAGCAAGGACAGCAAATAGCAGCCATATATCTTTTTAAACCACTTTCTCCTGTAGCACAACTCTACAATGTATTATTTTGATTTTAAATGTTGTTCAATTCTCAGTCATAACAAACAGCTTACTTCCCCTGGTGTAGCTCATCTGACCTATATAAATGTGCAAGAGGTATTAGATCAAGAAGATGAATGTTCACAGATGCTAGCAAGGACAGCAAATAGCAGCCATATATCTTTTTAAACCACTTTCTCCTGTAGCACAACTCTACAATGTATTATTTTGATTTTAAATGTTGTTCAATTCTCAGTCATAACAAACAGCTTACTTCCCCTGGTGTAGCTCATCTGACCTATATAAATGTGCAAGAGGTATTAGATCAAGAAGATGAATGTTCACAAGTTACCAGGACTGGATGGCCTTCACCCCGGAGTTCTGAAGGAAGCGAGACATCAAAGGGCAGAGGTGCCACTGAACATGTGTAACTATCATTACAGACAGTCACTGAGTCAGATGACTGGCAGACTGCTGCCTGTGTCATCCTCATCCACAAAAAGAGCTGTCAAGGGAATCCTGCAAGTTACAGACTGATGAGTCTGATCTCTATCCCTGGTAATACGGTAGAGCCTATAATAAAGAGCAAGACTTACAAGCCTATGGAGAGACACTTTGAAAGAGTCAGCATGCTTCCTATGAAAGAAAATCCTGTCTCACTAACCACACAGAGTCTTTGGAAGAGGTGAATAGGCACGAGGATAAAGGTAATACATCAGACATGTGGATTTTCAAAAAGTGTTTGACAATGTTAAATACTTGGCTTTACAAAAGAAGATAACGTTGCCAAGAGATTGGATAAAAGAACCTACTACAAGGTGAAAGCTGGTTAAAGGGTAGGAAGGAAAGCACAAAAAACCCCCATCCGTTATCATGACTTGGTGATGAATTGATTTATTAGTCAAACAGCATTTAACTGCCAAATAAATTGGACATACTTAGTGTTACGAGAAAATTCCTTTAAGCTGTTTATTAGCTAAACCAAAACAAATTCAAGAGGGCTACTGAATTTTTATCTCCTAAACTGCCACTAGTGTGAATAGTTCCGTATCTCTGGAAGTTAAACAAGTTTGATACCAACTATTACATGAATAAAAGTGGTGAAGTTTTCTAAATTTTATCATTACTACCTTTATTCCCACATTTCAAGCACTGACAGAAACCGGCAAAATACAAAGAGTGAGAGAAAAACCATGTCTTTTATTTGTATTGCATCAAAAGGAGCAATCGATTTAATGAAGTTTTTGAGAATTTACAGAAAATAGAAAAAAAAAACCTCATGCTTATCACACCAGTATATGATTGAATTTCCTATGTCAAAACTCTCTCTCTTCCTTTAGACTTGGCACAATTTATTGCGTACTACCACAGTTCACATCTTCACTTGTCAAAATGTCATATTACCTATGTAAACATCTGTTTTATGTGTAAACTTCAACAAGTAAACGGGAAAGCCTACTAATTTATCCACCCCAAAAAAATCAAGTATGAACTAAATATCAAATTAATTACATTATATTCTATATAATACTGTTTCAACAAGAACTATAACCTGTTGAATTCATAAAAAAAAGGATGCAGAAATAAAAAGCAGATGTGCAGTGTCATGCATTAGTGTAACAACATTATAAGGCAATAATAAAAAAGGTAAATTTTTTTTTTTTTAAAAGTATTCTCGCCAAGACAAAAATCAAGGCTGTACTCTTAGTCAGTTTATTTTGGTAGTGTACGATTTCTTCTTAGCTCAAGCTACAATTGTTAACTATTGAGTGTACTCATCTGTTACTGTGTTTGGTAATATTTACTTTTGTCAAAAATACATGTGGATTTAAATTTTGTGCAATAACAGATTTTTTTACTTTTTCAATTCAAATTCTTTATGCAGAAATAAAGAAAAAACTGTTCCCAAAGAATCAAGTAGGGTAAGTAGGAAGAAATATTAAATACTCCTAAAATAAACAATACATGAACAATAATATCTCTGCAGGAAAGAAAGTTCGGCAGCCTAAGTCAAGACTGAGTTAATACTATTTGTATATGCTTTTTGTTGCTTCTTTGTTCACTTTGTGCTCAAACTGAGTAAGCAAAAGTAGTCATATGGCAGTCTGGAAAGCCTGACATCACCAAAAACTTCCTTTATTGTTCCATGTGCCCTTGTAGTGCAGAGCAGAATCAACCTCAACCATTTAAAAAGGAAACTGAAATCACATCTCAAAGTTATTATAAACGATCTCAAAATAATTGTAGTATCACAGTAATCAAAATGACTGGTTTTTTTTCCTCTAATTATAACTTAACCATCTACTACCTGTCATTTTTACAAACTGCAGTTCACATTAAAACATCTGCTGATAACAAAAGCCTTTCTTTGAAAACAACACTGCTTCATATCTTGTCAGGCAGCTTGTGCATATCAGAGCATTCTGTCAAGAGAGACATGGAAAAGGGTAAAGGAGAAAAAGCTGAAGTATGGCTACAGCTTATCAGTGCCTCTAATGTACTGCAGAATCTTAGGCAGCACTAGAGACAGCAAGTTTCTTCAGATGATCCATAAACACTTGCAAGCTGACATCATCAGTAAGAATGGGTGCTCCAGACTCCTATAAAATAAAAGGAAACAAGGAGAATTGATTATATTCATTGTGAAGAAAAAGCATGTTAAGGCACAATATGTTCCATTAAATAAACACTTTGTAAATTTAGAAAGACCTTAGAAGTGCATCATGGCTGAAATCCTATGACAAAAACCAGCAGATTGTACATTTACATAAATTTCCATATGTTTACATAAATCCAGGCATAAACCACAACTACACTCTCTTCCATATTAATGCATCTGGCAATGAGCTGCAGTATAGCAAGATACTTACACCAACCATCCAAAACTCAGAGGTTTTGACAGCTGTCAAATACTAACTTACAAATTTTTAAATAAAACTTCCATGCCACAGTTCCTGTATCATTCCTACCTCAGTGGAGGAGACAAATGTGACAGAAACATGCAAGTGACGCAACGAACAAATCAGTATCTGTCAGTGAAGATCAGACACATCAATATGGCAAAAGGAGGAAACAAATCCACTAAGGGTCCAATTTGACACCACATGAAGGTCAACTTCCTTTCTCAAAGAAAGCTGGGCCCATTCTCTCCTATGGCTCTCTGCCACCTCACAGAAACACCAAAAACATCTGAAGGTCATGCCACTGCAAAATCAGATCACAAAAGATTAAAAAAAACCTTCTGGGTGGATTTTTGCAATTTACATTTTGGCCTCAGAAGTAATATTCAGAAATCCAAGAAGTTCAAAACAGTCATCTTTTACTATTTTTAAACAAATTTACAGTCTAACAGCAGTTGGCAACTCTGTAAATGTTACATAGTAACTCTCAAGTCCTTTGAAACTGATCTGCCATTCCTTCCATTTACAGATGTAGGAAGAATTCCCGCAAATCTCAATAATTAAACCTTTTCAAAGGTACTAAGCACCCATATTTCCAAAAGAAATCAGAGCTGTCTGAACTCTTACAAAATCTTCCAAAACACAGACAGGAAAGTCTTAACGAAGATGCTTAGAATTGGTGCCCCTTTTTGAGAACTGGCCAAAACCAGTTCTTGGTCAATGATCAAGGCACAAATCCAGGAGCAGTAAGAGTTCTTAGACCACTACAATACACTTGACACAATATACAGCCACTCTCCGGGAAGGCTCACTAAATTATCTATCAGCGGATGGTGGCAGAATAAGAATAAAGGATGCTCTACTTCCAAGACTGCCCAATGCTAAACCTGAGTTCACTTATTTAAGAAGACACAAGTGAATTACAAGTAGTTTAATTCTGAGCGAGGATATGATTTGCCACCTTGCGTCTTATGCATGGAAGGACAGTACATCATCATCTAGTAATAAACCACCAAAGGAGCTGACAGATCCCTAAGAAAAGAGATCCCTCACGATGACTGCTAGTGGTAATTCAGGGTAATTAAAACCAATGCACAGACTCTATTCCTGAAGCTGCACACCTGATCCAACATGTGCACACAGGCAGCAGCTGTCACCACTGCTACCACCAACAGCAGTAGCTTTACTCCGAGGACTGGGAACGCTTCATTCTAGTAGTTAAGGTAGCAGAGTACTTTACCTGCTGAGGAATAAAGTCAAAACCAGCAAGGTCACAATGTACAAGTTTGAAAAGTACATGAGAATTAGCTTTGATTTTTCACAGATTACTTTAAGTTTTGGGTTTTGTTCATTCAAAATTTTGATCTAAGGCATACAATGAGAATTTAAATTTAATTAACAGTGATTTGGTGACAGCTAGCTGAGTATTTGATAAGATTTGTGCCATTGACCTCTTCTTTCGTTTCAAATTACAAATTCCCCAGAGTTACCAAGACAAAAAAAAGACTGAAGAGGAAAAAAAAAAGCTGAAAATAAAAGCATTCTCAAATACATGCCATATCCAATACAATCTGAGAATTTCAACCGCATCTTCAAAGACTGACCAACATAATAGAGCTGTATGAAAAGTTTAACATTGTTTTCTGAAAATGTTTCCTATACTATATAAGGCACCTGCCTGCTGAAGTTTAAATAAATCTTTATTTACAATATTAAAAACCAAACTAGTCAATTCTTCACCTCCTGAAACATGGTTTCAGTGGTGTGTAGGTGCCCTCTTCAGGTCAATGTGGATCAACAAATTTTTCTGTAGACCTTCAGTTATGCACAAAATAAATTACATGAAACAATCCAGGAATCTCATGAGAAAAACAAGAGCAAAACCAATTCAGTTTAAAATTTTCTCCCAACAGTTACATTTCTCACTTCATAATTCGTAGCTGGTTCAACTTTGTTCACAAAAAACCCTCCAAACATAGGAGGATATTGCGTTGAGCACACACACTGCAATGCCACTGTGGAGATTAACACACCGTTTCTTATGTTTCCCTAAAACTGAATTCTTTTCAACATTAAAAGGGAAAGCTGTCTTTTCTAAGGTGTATCAGTCTCACCTGTCCAGCACTAACAATTTTGTTAGAGATCAGCTCAAGAATTGTTTTGCATTTGCATTTACATTTGGAATACTGTTTCATTTGCTTACTAATTAAATGAGCAGGAAACAGTTGTCCTGTACTATTGGAAATGTCAAAACTTCAATAATTTCCAGGTAATGTTTAGATAAAAACAAGACCTTTCAAATTACAGGATTTGCATGTCTGTTGTGGAGGAAACATGAGAGATACTAACAGATTGCTGGTTAGGTTATCAGCTTTGGAGGCAAGAGAGCTAGGTTCAAATCATGCTGTCCCTGACTCAGTAGAAAGCTTACAAGTATTTTCACTCTGGATCTCAGTGCTCTTCATTGCCAGAAGCTTCATTAGAACCAATTCGTCCCAACGAAAACGTACTCTAATAAAACTTACCTGATAAAAATCACTGCCATAAAATTGTTACAGAACTCTCCCATCCATGACTTGAATACTGTACACCCTTTAGCAAAATACTCTAAAAGTACAGTTAATATGTAGCTTCAACTGTCTGATGCCAATATGTTTTCATGATAAAATGGCACTGCACTAGCATTCACGCACAGCAGTGTTTCTCTTCCCACTACAAAAGTTGAATGTGGAAGCAGAACATAGAACTGGGATGCAATGTCCAAGAATACAAGCTGCTCCATAAAGTTTAACATTTCGATTCTTACATAACTTGCTTCCTAAAGACAAGATCTGAAAAACTGATTCCTGGTCAGCTGAGCCACAAAAATTCTGGAAAACATCAGTACACTGGTACTGCTGTACTTTTCAGTTCTTGCTTACAACTAACTTCAAAATTTATTTCCCCTACTGCAAAAAGGTCCCTTACTCTTTATGTGTGCTAAGCACGCTCATTCTAAGGAATTTGAAGGTATCTGCCTAAGAAGGATGGCTAGGCATGAAAGCAGCCTAACAGAAGCTTAAAATAGCAAACCAGATCATTTTTATCTGAAGAAGTTAAATCCATTTTTCTTAACTTTTGCAATTTTGGTGGCATCAGGCCAAAACTGCATTTCTTCTTCAGTTTCGGAACTTGGCATTATTACTTACACATACACAACTTGTCACCTAATTTCTGAAATAGGGAGAAAGAAAATCATGTGTACAAGCTTCATCAGCAGATTCATACTTACCTGTCCCCATGCATACATATTATTATGAGTCTGAGAGGGATTTACTTTCGAAAGCAGGAAACGAGCCTTTAAAAAACAAAACACAGGTAATAAATTAATCTTCCCAAAAAGAAGTTTCTTGTACTCAGAAAAAACTATATGTGTATGAAATGGAGATAAAAACGTGCACAGATACCTATTCATAAGAGCAAGTAGCACCTCTATAAATAAAGCCACTCCCTGGATTCTATAGTATAACGAAGAACTGCTAACAACTTTTCAATGCAGCAGAAAGTAAGCTTTTGTCTTTTTCTAAGCACTAGCAAAACAAATATGAACATCAATAAGATATTAATTAATAAGATTCAAAAAAATAACACAAAGAATTCTGGTATTGGTCCACAGTTGACAAGTACTATCTTTTCTGCCCTACACACCTCACACAAGGAATCTGAGAATCCACGTCAGTATGGTAAAAATAGTAATAAATAACAGGATTCACAAATTAGGCAAAAAACTACTATTAAATATGTGGCTCTGTAAAAGCTTTAAAATTCAAAATGTTCACTTGCAATTTACATATATTTTAGCACAGAAATGCACATTTATTACTAAAAAAAAAAATCTCATGACATCACTAACACTTCCCTTCCAAGATCATATAATATATACTTCACGATACCTGGCTTCCTCCGTGCTCTGTATCAATGTATCTGGGCATTGGAAATCTGGAATGGAGAATTTCTTGAGCATCATCTATTGGAGCTTGTAGCAAGTGGTGAAAATTTTCATATTCTGGCATATCTTGGTAACCTGATTTACGCCACTGAGCTATGGTCTGGGGATAGGGGGAAAAAGAAGTTTAGAACTGATTCACCAATCTTTCTTAAGAGGATACACAGAGCTTTTCAGAGAAGAATGTGCCATTGCTGACCTCTTTTCTGTCACTCACCCCTTTCTGCCCTACAGTATGCAAGTTAATTTTTAAAAGCCAAGATGTGCAAGCAACATGCCACAAGATTATTTTTTTTAAACTCTAACAATTTGTGGTCCATCTGTTATTTCCTTTTTTTGTCATCTTTTGTATGCTAAATATTTAGTTCACGAGGTCAAGGATACTATTTACATTTCTCTAATATGCATGTCTATGACATAAGAAATAAATATTTATACTGATATTTATCTTTCGGGGCCTGTAGTGCACCTCCCTGCCTTCTAGGAGTGAAGCTGGCTGCTCAAGGTCAGCTCACTGATGCAGGCTGTTGTTAGGGAAGACCTGGAGGGAGCCTCAGCAGGGGTTCCCCCCTCCTTTGCTTGGCAGCTGCTTTTAAGCTGAGGCTCTCATTCCTGGCTCCTGTCTGAGCTACACTGCAGCCCTGCCTGCACCTGGCCGTGCAGCCCACTCATTTGGACCCCCACCCGGGGACTCGACTTCCCGGCTTGAACTGGGATCTGCCTCATCCCCATCGACTTGTCTGGTGATCTGGACTGGAGGCTGAGCCTGACTACTGTCTCTAAGATGCTCTGCTTGCCTTGCTCAGGTGCAATGGGGCCAGGTCCTCCCTGGTGAGGCCTCTGCCTGCCTTGCAATCATGCTCAGTTCCCTGTTCCCTTTCCCTCAGGGAGCAGCCCGTACCTGCTGCTTCCCGACAGCATCTTACAAAAAATACAGAGAACATTTTTCCACTTAAGAAGTGTTAAAGTTTAGTAACTATTGTTAAAAGTGCAGCTATGAGGACATGATCCAGAACAGTATTTCTCAAACTCTCAGTTGTGAACCATTTACAGCAGCAAAGCAGTAAAAAGCAGCAGCTCAGTTCCTCCAGGGAAGCAGACCACTAGCAAGTCACAAGCATTTATATTTATATTACTAGGGAATGTCTATCTACCTAACTGCCAGGAGCAGTTTCATTCCTCCAGAGCAGTGCAGATGAAGGGTAACTATAAAACTTGGTGTTCTGACTCCCTTTCCCTGAAGAACTAATTTAGAGGTCTAAAATAAACGAGCGAAAAGCAGGGGGGGGGTGCAGGGGGGCGTGCAGGGAATAACACTCTCAAAAGTTGGAAAAACATTGATCTAAAACAAATAATCTCCATATTGAAGCTAACCCATCCTAAACCCATCATAACCAACAGAACCAAAGCATCAAGTAATGTCAGGTATCTGTGTATAGGCGTGTTCGGTTACAAAACTACAAACATTAATTAGGAGTCTTGGTATCAGCCATGCAGATGAGAGGTCAAGCACTGCAGTGTGTTAGAACTGGGGCTTGACTTTCATAATGTAGCATTCCTACAGAAAAAGAGTATTTATGTAAGAAATGACAAATCTTACCTCTCCATGATAAATAAGGATCTGGAAAAAGGTGTCCATAAGAAGAATGCGATCTGGTAAAATGCTGCTGCTATCCAGAAGAACAGGCTAAGATTTAAAAATAAATAAAAAATTACCAACTGATGTAGAACTGAGCAATCAGATGTTATTACCAGCTTTTTGAATCGGTCACTGAATCTTAGGAACTTTTTCAATCACTTACCAAAGCTCCGTATTTGCTCGTTTTCATGTTATACTTCTGCAACCCACACAATGTCATTCTAAAGTTATCCGGCCTGATTCTGAATACATAAGTTCATGAAAGTAATAAAAAACGTATTCAAGAGCTGAAACTTCTTTCATTATTATGGCACTTTTCTAGTCTTTCAAGTACCTCCATATGCACCTACACAATGTCATTAACTTGAATTATATTTCAATGTATAAAGATTCAGTAGTTATTTCAGTACAAGATTTGAGTGTTGTGGGTTGGTTGGTTTTTTTCAGTCTTGTCCTTGCAGCTATTATAACGGTGCATGTATATCCACCAATACTGTATGTAGTAAAACAGTCATGATTTATGAAATCTAATGTAGTATTTAAGGTTTTAATTCACCCTTTTAAGGGCAGCAACACTATATCAGCACTATATGATTTAACTGAATCAGTACCATATGACTTAATTCATCGATTTTATCAGGGTTATCAAAAACATTAACTATTCCAAGAACCAAAAAAACTATTATTACTCATTCTATACTGAGGTGTCAGCTCCTGCTCAATCATGCTCCTCTTTTGCATCAGCCATGTGACTAACTGTTATTCACACACGGGAGAATGATCTTACACCTGTGAGTAGCTCTTCACAAACCACCTCATTACTTTATTTTAAACTCCATTTTTAAGTCTTTTTTTTATTCCCATGACATAGTCTAAAAAATTTTTAAAATCCTAACACAAGTTAGAATTCCAGCCTGCCAAGATCCTTGCCTACTATGTTTATTTTCACTGTCTTACCATTTCCTCACTCTCTCTTATCTATCAGACTACTGTTGTTGTCTCCTATCTTACACTTCTTTCACAAGCTTTTGGAAGCTCACCTTTTTATTCTAGGTTTATACAGAATGTGCCATGATAAGGTCAGCTGGAAGGTTCTGTACCAAATCTACAAGTAATGGTAATCACATCCAAATTAGAAGCTTTGGATAAGGGTGTTAAGAGGGAATTTTGTACATTTTCCAAAAAAACCCAACTTTTCTTTCAAACTACAGAAAAAGTACATTTTTAAATAAAAACATTTTTGTTGATGTTTACATTCTGGCACCACAGAAACAAAAGCAAAACTCCTACATTTCTCAAAAACTAACAAAAAAATACCATTCCTTAGTTTAAAACATCATCTCTTCACAAAGTGACTTTTGTTCTCAATACTGTGCTACACCAGAATTCCAAGATATGCCTTGCTCATAGTATGTTCTATATTAAATGAATATTCTTTCTCATGCAATAAATTTTAAAACAACAGACCTTATAACACGTAACAGTGAGGACAACAATTATCTCTCTCAAAACAGCACCTTTTAACTTAGTACTCTATGTTAGATACAATGATACCTCTGGAGGTCCATTGAAAGAGTAGGCATAAAGAATCGGCTGAACCATGATAAGCGACTGGGTTAGATCTTGACGCATAAAATGATGACGATAGTATGAGCTCTCATCTGGACTGTTATTAAAAACTTGTAAGAAAGGAGATCTTCTCAAGTGAAACATAAACTGCAAAACAAAAACCATTTGTCTGAACTTTCACAGATAAAAAGGAGAGTTGCACAAGAAGAGAAACATTTTCTACGAACTACATGAGACCACTGCCACAAAAAAACTGAATTCGAAGTCCTTTAACATTTCTGACTTTATATGCACCTTTGCAAGTTTTTATATACTCTCATGGAAGACAGAGAGATCAGAATGGATAATCCTACAAAGCAGCCTTGAATTAAGAGAAAAGTTTAGTATTTCTTCTTCTCCAGTACTAACTGATAAATAGTGTGACTGAATATTGCCAAACCTTTCCTTTACTCTAAGTTCTACTGTTCCTATGAGGGAGGCTGCTGTGCTGGAACACACAAGTTACAGCATGCAAACAGAAAAAAGAACATTAACAACAGCAAAGTTGAACTTCATTAGTAAAATGGAAAAAGCAAATCCTTTCATTGCTGAATCAATCCCTCCACAACACTTAACACCTTGAGACAGACGGGCAGGTAACTCAGACAGAAATATCATGGAAGTCTATGAAGAGTTCAAAAGTAACATATTTGGAACTATCAGAATGGAGGAATTTATTAGAATGGATTATTAGCAAAGGAAGTTTAATACAGTCAAGCTCAAGTTCACTTCACCAGCGAAGTGTTTCTTTTCAGGTCAGTATTATAAATCATATAGGAAAGAAACAACAAAGCAAACCCGTATCTTTTCTCATGTTTTCTGAATTTCTTCATTAAAACTCCCCTTAAAAAAACTGTGTCACTACCTGAATTACAAACTCAGGTAAGATGAGGATTCCAGTACAGGAGAAACAAAAAATACACACAGTTAGAGGTAGTCTGGCTGTAAGGACAGAGGGTAAAAAGGGACACAGCGGCACACACAACAGAACTGATCTGCCTAATGTCACATGCCAGACAGTAGCTGCGGGGCGGGCAGGGGGTCTTTTCATTTTGGTATCCAGCGTAATGCTTTATTTTACTCCGTCCTACAGTGCCTCTTCCTTTACTAACCATTCTCTCTTTATCCCTTATAGACACGCCCTCCTTCTACTCACCTGTGGGTAAAGTGAAAAGGTTTCTGAAAATCTGAAAGAGCTCGGATCATCCTTGTGATACTCTCCAAATTTTTGACACTGGAGTAAAAGAAAAATTTATCTAAATTAAGAAACATAATTGCTTGGTCATGCCATTACTGTGAGTTTGTTTTTAATAGACACATGATTTGAGGTGCTTACAGCTTTGTAAGCAAACAGAAACGTAGCAAAAACACTGATCTAAGTTCTTTTCTTAACAAGCAGTGATTTCCTTGTGCATGAGGTTTTAAAGGCTTTTTGGGTTTTTTCCTATAAAATTGCTAACCAGAGTCTGACGATTAAACAGCCCTGGAGAACATGTTTAATATTAAATTATTAACAACTATTTACTTACAAGTAAGAAATAAAAAAAAAAACACCACACACAGAAAATTTAACTTTTGAAAATAAAGAAATTCCATATGGTTTTCTAGATACTTTGACTTTTTTTTTTTTGCTAAAAATATTTAATCTACAATATCATTATAGGCAGCAGAAAGTAGAGAAAGCTTTAATTTCTGCTAATGTCATGCTAGAATTTCTCTCAATTGCTGGCAATGACCAACTGCTGAGGACTGAGGAAACATTAATAAACGAATAAAAGACATATCTGTTCTTTTTTCCATTTAAGATAGAAAATCTTAGTTAATTCTGCATCACTTGTGGAAATGCAGCATTCAGTTCATTTTTTGTTTTGTTTTACTTTTAAAGAAACAATCACTGAACACTAGTAATTTAAGAACGGTACGTCTGGAGACAAGAAACCAATCTGACTCTTAATACCAGTCGTATAAGTTGTCTGTCCAGCCACCTAAGCACATCAGGCCCCTCTTCTGTCTCTGCCCTGTACACTGCCAATCTAGCCATGAGAATCGCAGCAGCCTCCTGGTCAAAAGATGCAGCAATGTTTTGAATCTGTGTCTGTGCATCTGCCCAGCTGCAAAAGAAAAATACAAGTATTTGCATCACAGTGAAAAGAAAGATGTCCAACCTCAAAATATCCCTTTAAAATTAAGGCAAAGAAAGCAGTGGTAGCATTTTAACAAACTCATGCTGGAGCTTCAAAAATCTACTGGGTATAAATGAGCAGCCTCTCAGTTAACCATTCTTTAATTAGAAATGTCCCTTATTTGTACAGATGCCATGCAACCAGCAAAACAACATAATGCCACTTATAAAACAGTTATTATGTTAGAAAAATATTCATTATGAAAGGTCAATTACAGAAAACACTGTCCATGAAGGTAATCACACATTCCCATGCTAGCAGTTTTCTTGTCCATCTTGCTTGTTCTTACCAATTAACAAGGTGAACTATTCACCCGTCCTTTTATCAGTTGCCAAGAAGATTTTACTAATATAACTAACGTAAGTTAACAAGATATTCATATCAACAGTTAGGGCAATGCTGTTTTTGATAAACTGAATTTTCTGCCAAATGAACCGATCAATAATCTCCTTCAGCTTAAAGGAAACGTCATTGGACATTGAAAAATGCCTGCACAATATTAAACATCACCTTCTAAATTTGTGAAGTAAACTGAATCAAGGAAGCTGCAAGTAAAGCTTATAGATGGAAGAGCAGCTATTTACACCCCCCTGAAACGCAGCTAGCACTCTCAAGTTAAGTTATGAAGTGATCTTTGCCATTCCCTAAGTCCGACCATCGCCTCAGTTTAGGCCACAGAATTTCACTCAAAGCTTCCTCTTCACCTAAAATCACTTGGGTTACTTCAGAGCACTCCCATAGCATCATTATACAGCCACCGCAACCCCTCCGAGAAGAAACAGCCCACAGAACAAGAGAGGGAACTGTCTCAAAGGTATGATCATGCCTTCAGCACCTCTGACACTGCATATCCCAAAACAACAGACTGGTTACAAAATCTAAAGATTAAAAGGCAAATATATATCATGCTTTTTTGAAGATGATTCATCACAAGTAAAACATACTTTCTGGCAACTGTGGTCACTCTGATACGTCTCTGTCCACTGGAATGCTGGTACTGAGTCACAAACTGGATTGCACCACGTCCTCCTTGAGGAATGGGAGCATTGTGCTAAGTACAGGAGAAAAAAAAAATTAAATGGAGGGGAATCTCAAGATTTTACAGTATAGTGAATTACTAGAAAATTATAAAATTCTTCCCAACAGGCAGCTCAAGTTACATAAATGCATTGTCTGGTGCTTTTTATTATGTTAGTACCTTTACCAAACATGGCTAATAAACTTGGAGACTGTTAAGGGATGTTAGGAGCAGTTGCTGCCTCCACCAGAGACTCTTAAAGCAACCAATGCTCTCTCCTTCCACACACCCTTACAGAGACAACACTTTCAAATGGGCTGTGTTACAATTGCTGGTTTCATTAGATTCTATCTGAACATCACGTGATTCACTAGAATTACAGGGCAACAAAGCTGATACTACTCTAAAATGTTGGTTAATGAATCCCAGAAAGTGCCATTGAAACGTAAAGATTGGAGTCCAGGTGTAAAATGAAATTTCAAAATTCTGGTCAGAATAAATATGGGTTTATATGCTACTAACACAGTACTTCATTCCAAAAGAGGAGGACAGTTGAAATCAACTATTACACATCATGAGCAGACCAGTCTTAGAGCTACTAATAAAATAAGACCAAAATAAATATGCAAAAAGTAAAATGAAAAATGCCTAAGTTAAGTTCAAGTTTTCAAACCTTTGCATAGGTTATAAAGTATGTAATATAGCATATTAAATATATAGAAACTACAATCATCATGAATAGTTCCTGAGCTTCAAATATTTGGAAGAAGGGAAAGTACTAGAAAGAAGCAGCACACTTGGTTGTCACATTTTTATCCTCTTTCCTAGTACACCCTCAGGAAGACAGGAAACCAGACTATATGCCCCTGATGCATTTCAATGAAGCCAATCTCTACTTGCAAATAGTGAGTAATTAAAGCATAAATTAAAATGTAACATTATGGAGTAATTACCTTGTAACTAACACAGAGAAATACTGAAAAGCACTTTTAAATACAGATTACAGTATTTTCATATATTGCAACTGAAATACATTTTAATAAGTAACACTCTGAAAAGAAAAATTGGACTGAGATTATGAACCCTATCCAAAATTTGTAGAGCTCTTTAGTTCTCATTATCATATTCAAGAAGATTAGATCATCATTAAGCTGTTAGTGTCCATCTCTAAACTTTGACAACACAAGATGGCAACATCGTTTGTATCCCTGCCACTGTGCTTGAAGAAACCACACAAAAATATAGGCTTTAGCAGTCACATAAAATAAAATTACTGTGTTTAGTAGACAAGTAGACAAATATTTATTACCTGGTTGACCACCTCAAAGTACAGTGCAAGTGTTGTAGTAGGATTAAGTCCACAAATCTTCCACTGACAAGTACCTCCTGTTCCAATCTCCTGTAGAAAGATTTTATACTACTTTTACAAACCAGAAGTAATGCCTTGTTTGTGAAATACAACATCTGACCGTTATAGGTAATTGTTTACAACTACTCTGTCACAAGTTTTCTCCCTGCTCATTCTGTCAACTTCTCAAACAAACACTCTTGCAAAACAACTGCACCATTGGATGCAGGAATAATAAAAAAAAGATGGTTGCAAAAGATTAAAACATTAGAAACAAGGAGATGGCATTAGAAAAATGGAAAAAGCAAATCAGAAACATGAAAAAGTACTAGACTTTGCTTAAACAGTACCAAGAGAAGAGGCAAAGCGCACTTGTAAGTGGAATGAATCTTCTAAGGCACATCAGAAAAATTTCAAGTAGATAGCTTACATAGTGTATAGTACGTAGTTACATAGTCTCTAGAAACTAACAAGGTAACTGTATACTGATAGTGATGTATTTGGAGTAACAATTCCTTTTTGTCATAAATAATAATACATAATTACCCAGCAAAACCAATTAAAATAATCAGTCATCTTTAATGGATTCAGTGAAACCAAACAAAACATTCAAGGAAAATTATACCGGCAATACTGTCACTGTGCTTGTATTCACTGTTAAAAGCATTATGGCTAGAATAATTGACCAGTTACCACTTTAAACGAGCTTTTATTCATATGTTTTACCTCAAAAATCTTTGGTCAGATAATTTGAACGAAAAAGTTTTTGGAATAGAAATTAATCATGATATAATTGCAAGGCAAGAGACATGAATTCACAATTTAATTTTCTACTACCTCCTATGATTTAGGTATGTGGCTTAAATAAGGACGTGTACATTTAATTGTTTTTTGGGTTTTTAACTTCCATTGTAATATATGCAGTCCTTCCAGTGATGAAATAAGAAAATCTGTACCAGACCACTACGAAAAAAGATATGCTGATTATACTGAGATTTTTAGTTCACACAGATGCAATCATAAACACAAGGAAAATTTAGGCATGAAAAACGTTTGATTAAAGCAGGCCATTTGTAAGCATTTTCATACTAGAAAGTGTTCTATTATGCATATTATTAGGAATAAAAGTGAGTCTTTTCAAAAGTAAGACATTTTGGTTACTTGCAGGAATTGTTTTTGATTAGTAATCAAATGCAAAATTACGCTGTAACAATATCATTTGATAAGAAAGTAAATTGTTATTTAAGTCTGATGTAAATTTAAAGGAATTACTTCAGGAGCCTGTAATAGTTGGATTTCTAATCAATTAATTAAACGTGCATTTGGTGAAACAGCTACAGAAATGGGAAGACAGGGGATGTTTCCATGATCTTGTGTCCTCCTGTTCCCTCAGTCTTTCGAAACAAAGTATTTTTGTGGTTCTCTTTGGATAAAAGGACATAGCTCTGATTTTCACAATGGAGCATGCTAACTCACTTTCTACTTGGTTTCTGCTATGCCAGCGTATAACTTCTCAGCAATATTTTTAAAGCAATCACCCAGTGGACAAACCTAAACAAGTAACAAGGGATCTGAAAAGTCTAATATAACTTGAATCTAATCTAGCAGCGAACAAGAGCTTATCCAAAAAAACAGCCCTTGCATGTATTTAATTTTAAAATGGTAAAAAGTGAACAGTATTTGTTCCATTTATGGAAAAGTTTCAGCCTCTCTTCAAATCCACAAATCCTAAATCCTACTTTTCCACAGTAGGATATTACCTTCATTTTCAGCAAAGTTTACTTACATTTTCTGAGACACAAGGTCCTTTAGAATTGAGAGAGACACAGGGTCCAATCGCTCCAGAAATCTTTACTTCTCTTGAAGTCTTCATATTTAGAAAAAAAAAAATACATTTATATGCCACACTAAGAATTCAGTCTTATTTTATCACTAGTTAATGAAAACCTCAATGCATATCAGACTCTTGATATCTTTAGGAAAGGTTATACAGATAATAATGTTTGATACATTTAAAGAAACTTTCCATGTGCTCACTTTCTACACTTAATTACGTATGTTTTCTGTACCAATTAGTACATCTGAAACAACAGCATGAAGATAAATTACAACATGGAGAAAAGCTGCTGTTATTTATAAACCTGAGAGCCTAGAAAGTATACTGGACAATGTCTATTTTCTAGCAAAAGTAATTAAAATATTCGCAAGATGAGATTAAAACTGAAGACTGGAAAGATAAGTCTGTACATATCCCACAATGAATTTATACTCTTTCCTAAACATATTTAGCTAAAAGCAAAATCCAGTTCTTTACATTCTTGCAATGTCATTTTCCTATTTGAAGCAATTTGTACATCCCTCTAGAACTGGGGGTCCCTTCCTGCATTTTCCAGTATCTTCCAACAAAATTCACAAGAACACGTACATGAAAAAAGAGGGTTCAGTTATTTATCCTAGTAGTAAAAACTTAAACAGAATTTTATTGAACAACAAAATATCCCTGTACTCTTCTATAAGGCAGGATTGCAATATTTTTGCAAGAAACACCATGGAAGACAGTACCTGAACCTACAGCACATTCAGCTCTAAGCTTCTCACAAGACTGGAGATGAAAATGAACATTGTTAAAATGCCAGAGTGGATTCTGATAAGGATGGAAAATTAAAGGAAAGCTGTCCTGGACTATGTAGACAACCTGTACCTAAAACCAAGAAACACTCACTACTGGTACCAAAATCTACGCACACAGCATCGTGAGTTTCTAACAGAGACATTTATTTTAATTTAGTCTCCCTTTTAGCTGTCACCAAACACAGGGTAAGAAGGAATTAACATTATACCTAACTCACATTTACAGAATCACGGAACTGCAAAAAGATAGCTAGGCAGTAACAGCTATGTCCAAGTCAACCCAACACATCTGTTTGGTATGTTCCTAAAAATTCCTTAGAGGGCAAAGATTCCAGCTTGTAGCCATTCTATTCCAGTGTTTCACTAACACATTGCATTTTTGTATTCTTACCTTTATTTCTAATGTGCCACCAAATCCCATTTTAAATTGTCCTTGCATATCTTTCGTGAATACTCTCTGAAACGTTTGTTTGAATAAAGATGTATTGAAAGAGTCTCCCATTACCATGTAGCCTCTAGACAACAACAAAAAAAACAAAATCCTCTCGTTAAAATAGATTACTTATTATGCAATAATTTAGCATATGGGATTTATATAGCTGATTTCTATTAAAGACTAAAACTAAAGACAGTTCATTGTGAGGCACATTTTTGCCTTCTTACAATGGACTATCACTAATTAATATTTTGCTAGAATGTTAGCGATGAAATTTTGAAGTGAGCTTCTTGCCCAGTCAGCATCTTAAGGTCATTGTGATTATGATATATAACAAAATCTTTCACTGGGAAAATATTATGCTGAACTTCAACACTACAAACGTCTCGTAACCTTGTCGTGCAAAGTCAGTTTGACTTCTAATATTCAATACTCCAAACTTATCCCCACACCATTTTATTTTGTGTAGTTCACTCCTTATTTCAGGCTTAAATCTATGCTTAAGAAGCATTATTTATTTTTATGCTTAGCAATATTCTGTGGATGTTAACTGCAACAGTTGCCATTTATCGTGAAGTATCATACAGTGCATTTAGGAAACAGTAATGGGAGATATTATTTTTATTCATCAAAAAATATTAAGTAAATCATATTAGTAAAATATGTTAATAGGTCAAACATTACACTCGAAAGAAGTTAGACAAGTTTTCAGGTGGATACTCAAAGATAGAAGAAAATAGACATGGGCAGAATCAGAAATTCCTCCCTGTATGCAGGATGTAACCAAACAGAAAATAGGAACAGCTGTAGGAGAAAGAGACAAACTATACATTAAGGCTAGCTTTGCTGGAAGAGCAGAAACAAGAGCAGTCAGAAAGAGCAAAAATACACTGTACTATATAGAAAAATACAGCTTGAGTTTGATGCAGAAAAGGAATAGGAGTCAGTTGGGCAGGTAAAGTCACAAACTTAAACATGAAGAGCCCGAGCAGAGGAAACTCCCAATCTAAGGTTATACACACAGTTCTGAAAAGAAGCAATCCAGCAGTGATTAGCATGGCCAAGCTGGCCTGAAACTCAGTGGCATACGTTCATCACAACATCATCATCTCTCATGCTTCTTGGTACACCTAGATATGTAGTATGTGCTTAGGATCCTCTGTCATACGAAGATATTGACAGGCAACTAAGAAGGCCTGTTACCCACAGATATACCAGTTATTAAACTGATAAGCAAAGATGTTTCATTTAATTTTACCTGCAGTTGGTACTGACAAAGCAAACAGTAACAAGCAAGAAAAATGAGTTTGGCAAAAGAATCCAGACTGAATACAGAAGTCTAACCTAAAAATCAAATGGTATGTAAAGCAGGCAGCTATACTAGTAAAGATGAAATATTATGAGTGTAGAAAAGACTTTCTGAAAGAGAAAGAAAAGCTAGTCTTTGAAAACAATACAGAGGAAGAACTGGTAAGATTTACAAACTGAATGAGGTACTTAACACACAAGCAAGAGTCAAAAGCTACCCCAGACTGCAGATCTGCTTAACAGGAAGGGTGAGGGTGTCATTCACAGTGACAGAAAACAGGGGAGCGGTTTCATGAGAAAGACCAGAATTCGCTTTGATGATACTAAACTGAATCGGTGGCAAGACAAGCTGAAGGAAATACAAGACCATGTCTGAAATGTAGAACTGAACAGAAGGAGCAAAAATCAGGAGCAACAGATGTACCTGATAATCACCTAAGACAGTATTGAACCTATGAACAACAGTATACAGAAGAACGGCATTAACAAGACAGAAAGAATAACACAGGGTTTTGTACCGCTCTGAACAGCAAGAAAAAGAAGGATGACAGGTCCTTATCTTTACTGAAACCTGTAGCTTACATATACTCATGCTGAAAAAGAAAAATAGCAACAGTATATAGGATAAATTGCCTGTTTAAAAGATATCAATGTTATTTACACCTCAAACAGATCATATTAAAAGAAAAATAGCAAACTCTCTTCTGAACAAATCCACAACTGTGGTGACAAATTTCCCATAGGCTGAGAAATTCCAAAATTCCAGTAGAAACACAACCATCACATTATATCAGCCTGGGTTGGTGCAGTTTTTTTTAAAAAGTCGCAGAATGTTTTTGGTGCTTCCTGTTAAATAATTAAAAAAAAAAACAAAACCAAAAAAAACCCACCTGCATCTTCCTATACTACTTAAAAATGAATAGGCACATACCCAGTGTAGTTGGGACAACACTTCATCTCCAGAAGACCAGTCTGATCCAATGCACATGCATATATGTCAATAACATGACCGTTTGTTGCAGCTCGATTAGCCAGGGCTTCAAAATGCTAAATGAGGAAAATACAGTTCATAGCAATTTACAACGTGAACTTCATATTAAATCCTAAACTCCCAAAATTATTCTAAAACAACATTATCGGATTTTATTCACATCATATTCTAATAAAAGCTAAAAGGATTTTTTTTTTTCCTGAAGTTAATATTAAGACTGGAATTTTCAGCACTTGGGGTTTTTTCCTGACCAGCTAAGAACCTGACTCACACTAGACAGTCCAGTGGTTGCTATTTAAACTAGAAAATTACCTTGATTCTTTCTTTTTAAACTTTGCATTAAGTACTAGATTGGACACACAGAATTGAATTTACCTTTCTAATCTCAAGTGTCTATAATGACAGGTGTCAGCAACTGAGCTAACTGTTTAAGTTCCCATTATAATCAGTTAAGATGAATTCAACAGGTTTTGGATGCAGTTCACCTGCCCAAATGTACATTTAAGACAAAATGAACTATGCCGAAACTCTACTGCCTAACCCTCCCCCAACTACAGAGCCAGTTTTGAGCAGCTGTCCTAGAAGCAGGCAGCCTTACTCTAGATATATCATTTAGTCACATAAATCTTTTCTGTCTTAAACCAGAGAAAGACTCCAAAGAACTTTAATGTGAGCTACAGAAAGTCCTAAATCAATATACTGAAATTTCTGAAGAAATTCCTGAAGTCATACCAACTCAGAGACAGGTAAACAAAACCACACAATTCCCACCTCTTTATACATTTGCTACTACTAACAGTATTTTACAGTGCCAGGCAATGTAAATGTTTACTTACTGGTAAGATGCCTAAAATATCACCCATGATCATCTCTTACCTTAGTACCCTTTTTAACGTACTTAGCATTGTCTTTTTCAATGTCATGCCATGATCTTATAGGTAACTTCAACTCATCCCCTACAACCATGCCAGGCCCTTGCGTAGCTGGTCCTCCAATGAACATCATTATACGTGCACCAGTATTAGGAAAAGTGCACTGCAGAAAATAAAAGACAAATAAAACCATCAGGTTTTGCTACAAATTGAACGAAAGAAATAGCTATGCGAGTATTTATCACATTGATAGGATTCTAACACTAACTACTTTTTCCCTCCCAAAACTTACATCTCCCATTAATTCAAAGTTTCAATTTTGCCTCATTAAAATACAAAAACACCTACAATTATTCAACGCTTGTAAGGGATGATACCCATCAGAATCATCATACAAATCTAATATGCATCAGTTACTAAGGTTTTTACGTATTGTTTGTGGCAGCTTTTCTGCAACAAAATGATCTGTTTACATATTAGCACAACTGTAGTTAAAGCTATTACCTCAAGGAGCCCTACAGCTATAGAAAGAGCCACTCCGGAAGAACGTAAGGGCCGTTTTCCTTGTGGAACAGGCCAAGGATCCCGTTGCAGTTCACCCAAAAGATCAGTGAGATTCATATCAATTTTCTGCACTGGTTGCAAAAATCTGTAAACAAATACATGGAATTAGTTTAGATTCAAATTGTTAAACATTTTATCAGTTGCTCACTATCAATACATTAGACATATATTAGCAATGTCTAATTCTAGATTCTAGTCTGGATTCAGAGCAACGTCTTTGCCTCACCAAGATAATGCAGTTTGGTATCACTACATACACAGCATGCTCAGCTTAAGAAGCTGGGAGCTTGTAAAAGAACCACTTGTTGCCTTAGAGATATCACCACTATCCAGAAAGAACTCTATCTAGTCAAAAAAACACAGCATTGGTGACCTATGAATCTCAAAAAGAAACTCAAGTTTCACTACTTCAGTGAAAATCAAAGATCAGAAGAAACATTAATGTAGAAAGAATTTTTCATGCTCTCTGCTACAGGCTGTCTACAAATGCAGCTATTTATTGAAGGGCAGAGACTGCAAAATGTCTCTCTTCTATCATTTCATCAATTTCCTCTATGTCACAGTGGAATACACACGAGAATCAAACACCAATCTGCAATTTCCAAATGAGACACAGAAGGGGAGGGGAGAGGAGTGGAAGAAAGAGACAAAGGGAAGGCAAGACTGGATATCCACATAAGAAAGGGGCACTAAAGCAGCTATTAACACTTTCCGGCATACCATCATTATTTACATATCTATGATATGCCTATGTAACGTTCTCTCAGAACATTTCAAAAGCATCGCCCAGATGACTTCATTCTCACCCACTAAGTCTTTTCTTCCCAGTACAAACTGTAGGAAAGAAACAGGCTATAACCATTAGTCTCCTAGTAAATGTGTGCCTGATCAAAAGGTTCAATTGTCAGTTGATTGCTTACATTGTCACAAAACTTAAGTTTTCCAGTAAATCAGTGTAGTCAAGGTATGGTTTTTAGATGTTTTAAGGAGATTACCTGTTAGAAGGTGGTGGCTGCTGTACTTGAGGACCTCGACCAACTTGTGATACAGCTACTTTTGTAAGCCCTAGCATTTCCTGTAGTCAAATAGATAAGATTTTATTACAAAATTTGTTTACAGGCTATTTGAAGTTCTTCATCATCATCACCTTGACGATTTCTTTTTGTTTGCCTTTGTGCGTTACCTGAAGCTGTTTTGCAGATAGGTCCTTTGTTCCTCTGAAGACATAACTTTTGGAAATTCCTTCACAGCCAAGCTCATGAACTTGCACCATTCGGCCAAAGGTAATGAGACCTACTAACGCAGTTGGTGGCAGGAGACTAAGTGACATTTGCATGGATTCCTTCAGAGCTTGCAAGTCTTCATCTTCCATGCATGTGTCCACAACATAAAGAAATATCAAAGGCATCTGAGGACCACGCTTTAAGAAACATAATCACATAATCACAAATTTTGCAATACTTACAGGATCAAAAATAAACAAATAAAGTACATTTTGCAAAAGGTTTAATTTTAATCACACCAATAATGTCCACGTTCCATCTAACTTAGCTCCCTCTCAAGTGGTAATCAGTATCTTGGGCTAAAGGGGAACAAAACCCCTACTATAATGAACTCTGCACAAAAATGAAATGCTTACTACAAAGGAAAAAAAAAATCCTTTTGGTATGTCATGATAGCTTTGAAGCATGCATCAGTTATATAAATCTTTTCATACACAATGAGCTTGTATTGCTCCAAGTGAATGTAACAGTCATAAAGCTATTCACTATTATAAAATATTCCAACCTGATGACATTGTGTGGCATTTCACCTCATAATTTTACTCTTGAGATCATCAGTTCTTTTTATTCTTTCTGAACTAATTTTGCTGTACTATGAGCAAATATCCCCTTTGCTCCGCGTTATAAGAGTTGGCAAAAAGTAGAGCTTCTGTTCAGTCTTCGCTCTTCTTTTCATAATCTGAATGCCACACTGAAGTCTTACAAATTTTAATCCTCAAAAATAGAATTTAGGGATTACAAATTTGCAATTGCAAATGTTCACAATTTTGGGGTTTAGGTCCATTTTTTTAATTTCTATTCAAGTAACTTCTGTGCTAAAAAAGGATGACTATTAGAATTCAAACACCTGAATTAAACATGTTTTAGCTGTTTTCTCTAAACTAGCTAGCCCTAAAACTAACTCATAATCATTTAAATACTAATTTAAATTCAAATGATTAATGAGAGATGAATCAACAGTCAGCCAAATTTGAACTGAAATAGTTTGAGCAAGCACTAGCAGCAAGCAGATCCCCAGCACAAACACAAATTAAAGTCCTGGTAAAGAAACAGACCTAACAGAAATATTGCCTTTAGAAGAGACCTCTTTTTTTTTTTTTTTTTTTTTTAAATCACTTATTAGCCAACCTTGTGCCCTTATAAAGTTATGTTTTCCATTTCCAATTGATGACCTAAATGTTCAATCTACTAACAAGAACATACAGACTCACAGTCATTAAAATCCAGTGAAGAAATAAAATTGAAATTAATTCCTTTTGTATGTTGCAAGGCTATAGACGTTAAAGACTTTATTTAATGATTTTACCTGTACTACGTATTCAATGCTGGAGAACTGAGGCAAAAGTTCAGCTGGCTGATTCATTTCAGATATGCCAGCATAGGTAGGAGGAAACTGCAAATAAAAACACAGAAATTAAGTGCAAATAAAAGACTACAACTTCTACAAAAATAAAAACATACTTATGGACTACTTCTTCTGCAACAGATGTTCACTATCGATGTCATCAAAAAAATCTCAATGCAATCTCTGAAGATATAGCTGCACACTCATGTCATTGCTCTCAATTTCAGTTTGCAACTATAATGTGAAAAATGAGGATTTTCACTTTTACCTTATAAAAAAGATTTCCTATACCCTGAATGTTTCATTTTCTTACCTGATTTCTCTGATAACAAAAGTTGCAAGCCCAGAGTTTTGCTCGATAATCCACTTGGCTATAAAAATACAATAAGAGAAGTTTACATAGCATGAACAATTCATTTTCCTCCACTGACCCTAGAACACACTTCTTTTAACTTTTCAGAAACACACTGACTTTGAAAAAGCTTCCTCCTAATATACTTTCTCCTAAATACCCATATTACAAATTCAAAAATCAGTGCAGTCTTACACAGATATATCAGGCAAATTATTGTCTTTAGAGAAGAAGAATGGTCTTCAAGGAGAAGGAGGAAATAAGAAATCTGAGAGTACAGACTCAGCACCTTCATTAGGGACTTTCTGAATGGCTTTAGGCAAATCGTTATAACTCTCCCTACCTTTGCATTTTTCTCCTTTCTCAGTCTATGTCTATTAACTATCAGAGTCTGGGACTGTCCTGAATATACATTATGCCCTAAAAAAACAGGTTCCAACTTAACAGCTACCCCTCTAGTGAAAATAAAATCTTTTTAATTGACAAGCCTATCTCCTTTTACCTACATTTTTATTAGTATTCAAATAGTTAAAATAAAAAAATGCAACTTGTATCTTCATGCCATACAGATATCTTACAAAGTCCTACTCACATCTTAAGGGAAAGTGAACTTCAGATTTTTTCAATGTACACTTCTTGCTATCACATCTTCTCCTGTCTACACAGGCAAAAGTCTTTTTAAAGTATCATTAAATCTTTGGATAAGTCCCAGCAAACTGTAAACACAACACAGCTCTACTGAGATCAAATGACCTATATCACCTTCAGGGCCTGCAGATTATCTAGCCCAATACACTGTGCCACACAGGCTTCAAAAGGTCCCCCCAAATTGAGACTCTAATCACACCTTGTATTAAAAAAAAAAAATCCAATCATGGTTTGCATACATGATACAGGAAAAATGCACACAGTTCACTGTAATGTCAGGGATCCAACTAACCCTTTACAGCTTTGTCTTTCTGTTATTTTTCTTCCAGCCCTCAATAAAATATAATTCTTCTGAAAAAGTTAGCTTCTACTAACTCTGACTTCCAGCATAATCAGCCACTGCGTCTGTTTAACACTGAAACACAATTTTTACATCTGCTTTGAAACGGTAATTTTTTCCAAGCAGGGATAAGTCATTCATAAAACTGAGTTCGTTCTACAGGATCTTTTACATCATGTCTAATCTCTCACTATCACTCAGTACCTTTCCCATGTCTATCAAACTCCACCTTAGAAATTGTTCTGTTTCTTTTCCATACTTCTGTGATTGGAACGACATAAGCAACACTTCCTCTGCTTCCAGCCTAAACTTATCCATGACTAGTCCACAATCATTTGTGCTTGTGCCAGTATCACCCTTTAGCTAAACAGCTTTTCACCCTCTCTCATGCCTACTTCTGACCTATTTATCTACGTACCTGCCACATCTTTCAGCTTCTCTTTTGGTAAACTAAACCAGCTAACCTGCTTTGGTCTACAAATGAACTAAGATCAGCAATAAATATCGTTTATTTCACTTGAAAATTAAACTATATCAGGGTCCAATAGTTAAAAAGATACAGCATAGCAACTTTTTACCCAAGTAATTTTCCAGAGGCAAAATCCAGGAGTACACCAACTCACAAAATGTCTAGTTGCAGAAAAATAACGTACCTAATCATTACTTAAATGAAGTACGTTGAAAAGACTGGTTAAATGAAAGCTATGTTTTAAATATATATATCTTACATATGCAAATCTATGTGCAGAAACTTCTAAGATCTAGAAGTTTGAGCTGTACACTCATGTGAGGAGTACTTGAACTTCCACACACCAGATCTTCTGCATAGTTTAACTGGCACTATTCTAAAGACTGCTTGTAAGGTAAAATATTGGCATAACATATGTATTAGGTTTACCATAAGGGATTCAGAACAGCTCGACACGTGGTCCTACTGCACAAAACTGGCTCATACTGAATAGGAGGCAAGTCTGGCCGTTCCTTCAGTGGCGTGAAGAGGGCAGCCACCGGGACTACCATTCTTGTGGCTTCAAGACGACTTGAAGGCCAAACATTCCAGCTGAATCTAACTCCATCTCTGTCCTCATTCTGCTGGATAAATTCCAGGAAGGTTGTCATGGTCAACTTCTCTGTTTATCACTAAAATAAAAAGATAACCATTAGCAGAATGTTGAAACGCAAACATTTTTAACCACTAAATAATGAATGCACTTAATGATAGTCGCATATTCACATACTGTAACTGAGTTACAATCAATAAACACTGAGTAGGGCTTCTTAAATCCTAAAAGCAATGCACAGAATTCCAAGGTGAAAGAAAAAGAAATTAAGACTCTAGGATGCAGCAACTTCTTCAAAAAAACAAATATTTGATATGTTGCAAGTTAAATATATAGTGTTAAAATACTCCATCTTATGATTACTTCTTGACTTAAGCAACAAACTCAGGCAAGGAATGTTATAACTAAAGCAGTAATTCCAGGGTAGGTCTGAGTACGGAACATGCAGCACACTAACACCATAAAAAAAGAACTTGCTTACAAAAAAATACACACTGCTTTAAGGACTTTCACTAATGCATTTAGTTATTCATTCTGTTCATTATCCAAGAACCATTCATTCTTGCAAACTGTTTAATCCTCTAACTTCTTTTAAGAATCAAATAGCAAAAAGTATTTCTCCCAAGTGTGCTTGTTTTAAGTCTTCTGCTGTATCAAATTTTGTAAGAGTTCTCTAACCATATTTTCAGTAACTTATGATGCAGCCTACATGCAACTGTAAAGGAACAACACCACAATATTCCACAAGAGTACATTCCTACACAGCAATGCTAGGAAATAACTTCGTAAGAAATACAAGTGTCATATTCCACTATGTCATCTATCAAGACGTACCTTTCAACAATTGTTTGAACTCAAAATTTACCATTTTGGGCACCAACCTAAGGCTTTTAAAATTTTCAGCTACAGTTACTCAGACGCTTGAGCACTGGGGAATACAGACACATCCGAAAAGCTAGACCGGTACCTGTGAACATCTGGGAAAGCCAGGCAGAATCCTCTGCCCAATCAAAAACCCCTTAGCTACATACACAGTTCCTGAATACCTGCTGCATGCTGCCCAGTACATACAGTACAGGTTTTTCCAGCAACTAGGACATCTAAACTCCCACTGCCTAATAATTAAGAATTTACTGTAAAAGTCTACATGAAACACCTAAGAGGTAGTCTGGGAAAATATACCTAGGTCTCAATTTAGACCGTACTAAGTTAACGAACAGCTTTTAGAAACGCTGGAATCCTCCTGAATTGGGATTTAAATCAGGAATTCTCACAAGCACACTGACCTTCTTAGTCCTGCAATTGCATATGCTAAGGGAGACTCCTGGAAAACTTTCCATTTACAAAGACCTAGCTTTCCTTACTAAAATGATCATGGCATTTCACCTTTAGTTTCTATGACAGTTAAAAACTTTTCAAGTTCTCTTAAACTGTAGTTTAACTTAATGGTTTTATTTTAATGCCAACTTTTAAGAAAACAGATTAACAACATCAATAAAACAAAGAGAAGGCCCACATTTCACAGTTGATATCATTAGGAAATAATCAACTGTCAGCATGTGATGAGAGCTACAGAAAGCAGTCTCAAAATTGTTCCTACAAAACACAGACTGATAGGTAAGATTAACTCTATCGAGCACCCTTCTCTTAAAAGTTTTCCACAGGTGCTATCGCTATCACTGATCTCCACATTGTAGTAGAAATACTGTGATAACTGTCTGCCAACATTTTAATGGGCATGTTGTCTTACCGATATTAGGAGCAATTCTACATGTCATGGCAATTGCAACACAGGGAGCCATACGGGACTTTGTGCCAAAGAGCACTTCCACCATCACTTTTACTCAAATCACTGCAAGGCCATCGGGCTGAATGAGGGCTATCGGGCAGAGGACAAAACTGAGCAAAAGTAAAGGGAGAGAATATCTGGAAGTCATAATTAGTACAGAGGGATCACAGACAGAAGATAATTCAGCTAAGGGAGGAAAGAACAGGCTGGTACTTGAAAAGGATCTAGAATTTAAGAAATTTCTCTCCTAATACATCATAATCCACCAGTGTTTTGTAAAAAAGGTGAAGGAACATTATCCATGAAAAATGGGGTATTGATACAACAATCTGCATGAGGCAACCACCTCAGCTATAACCATAAAATGAATGATCTTGCCTTTTAAAATTATCTCCTGAGAAGACAGAGAAAATTGCAACTTAAAGGCCATTTCAGCCATTCCATAGGCACCTGCTACAAAGTCCACCAACTCCATCTCCATACACTGTAATGTGAACTCCCACTTTCTGCACAGCACTTTAAAGTCTTTTCTCCATGTTTTCCTCTAGCTACGTTTGAATAGGTTTTACGTGGACATTATGTTTACCACTCAGTTACTGCTTCTCACAGGGCAATGTACAAACACCAGTGACTAATAAAGCGTACATGAATACACAAAAGATTTGTTGGATTGAGTTAAACAGTGCTACTTTCTAGGAAAGTATGTATTTCCTATCCAGAGAGCAGAACCTGCTAATACTCAAATCTTCCTCCACATTTTCTTCCATCCTTTTCTTCCTTTCCAAGAGCCAGTAACACTTATATATTTCACCATTCATCAAATTTGAAACTCATGGTCTGACAAGTTACATTCAATTTCAGGACCATTGTTATAGCTATGCAGGCACATTTTCTGGGACAGGTGTAGAGATGTATTAGGTTAGACCAGAATAGCAAACCCTCCTGACCTATACGCTACACCCCAAACTTCACACATCTGAATGCCACGAAAGACATATTGCCCACCTCAGAAAACCACAGAGATATGACTTTCAGAACAGCTGAACAGCAACAGCTCCCACGTTGGGGTGTCACTGCTTTAGCTTTGCTGCAGAATAGGACATTCCAACATGACCAGCAGTGCTTCCTGGCTTGCCTCCTCCCTCCCACTGCTGAGGCTCAATTTACCTCCCATCCCTGCACCAAGGCAACCTCACTCAGTGTCACACAAAGAAGCCACACCTGAATTGCATAAAGAGTCACAAGCTGACTATACCTGACTATGAAGGCTTCATTCTCAGGTAAATAATACTATTCACATAATTACTCTGACTAAATGCAAGAGTACAGTTAGAACTTTCTAACCATCACACATATCAAACACATTTGACACACCATTCAGCAAGCTATCCTATCGCTGAATAAACAGTTTTGAAATACGTTGCTTTGAAATGACATTATTCTGAAACGCTTCTAGAAACAACTGCAAACAGTAATGGTAGATTCTTCAAAACAGATTATTCCAAAAGCTCCTCCTTCAGCTCAGCACCTTTAAATATTTACACACCACACCTAAATGTGTCCCAACACACTAATCTTTGGATGCACATACAAACAAAATCAAAACATTTCTCTCTATGGCATTTTATGAGTTCCAGTATAGATGGATCAGAGTCCCTCATACGACCATCTAGTTAAGTACCACTAAAACAGTACAGTTCACTGTGCACTTTTCTTACAACACATCCATACTTTCAGTTTATTATGCACTAACAATCTAGTAAAATAAAAGAGATTAATAACAAACCTTTAATTATTTTTTATGTCAAAATCAGCATTTCAGATACAAATCTATTTCAGTTCTAAGGAGGAACTGAAATATACGAGGAGAATGACTTAATACTCCTGTAAAGCAAGTGCAGGTTGTCAAACTGTCAAGGTAAGAATTTCATTTTCACTACTCAAACACAGCCATGCTCCAAACCTGCTCTCCCAGTTTTGGGGTTTTTTTTTTGTTAAACAACCAGCGTATGTAATAACCCACCTAAATTTAAAAACGCATATTCAAATGCAGCAGGGCCTGCCTAAACACGATTTTTGTGCAGCTTTACCTCTATCGCAAGGCACCCGGCAGAGCCCCCGGCCGCGGCACAACGGCGCGGGTGCAGCAGAGCTCCAGGACGGGGGAGCC
>NW_009618056.1:8995-11393 GCF_000690535.1 Cariama cristata | reverse complement strand
GGCCAAGAAGGCCAAGCACATCCTCGTCTATATTCGAAATAGTGTGGCCAGCAGGACTAGGGAAGTGATTTTCTCCCTGTACCTTGGCACTGGTGAGACGGCACCTTGAGTAATGTGTTCAGTTTTGGGCCCTTCACTACAAGACAGACATTGAGGTGAGAGAAGGGCAACAAAGCTGGTGAAGGGTCTAGAGCACAAGTCTGATGAGGAGCGGCTGGAGGGACTGCAGTTGTTTAGCCTGGAGAAAAGAAGGCTCAGGGGAGACCTTATCATTCTCTGCAACTACCTGAAAGGAGGTTGTAGCAAGGTGGGTGTCAGTCTCTTCTCCCGAGTAACCAGTAATGGAACAAGAGGAAACGGTCTCAAGTTACACCAGGGGAGGTTTAGATTGGATGTTAGGAAGAATTTCTTCACTCGAAGGGTTGTCAGGCACTGGAAAAAGCTGCCCAGGGAAGTGGTAGAGTCACTATCCCTGGAGGCTGTGTGTAGAAGGTGTGTAGAAGGTGTGTAAGAGCTGTGTAGATGTGATGCTTAGGGACATGGTTTAGTGGTGGACTTGGCTGTGCTAGGTTTACGGCTGGCCTTGATACTTTTAAAGTTCATTTCCAACCTAAACAATCCTATGATTCCATGATTCTATGATCTTTATTTTCTTCTACGAAAAAAAAATCTTAATGTAAATTGAAAGATGATATCAAAACTTCTCAAACTCTGTGAGCTAGAATAATTACATTGTAACTAGGAAGAAATCTCTAAACTCCCTGAAATGATGATATGTAGTTAAACTATTGCGTTTACTTGTATTGTCACTAAGGGGTTTTGTAGTTGAAAGAACATTTCCGCTAGCTCTCAATCTGAAACACTTCAGATTTTCTAGTGACTCAATTCAGAAAGTGACATTAAAACAACCGAATTCAGGACTCAGTCCCCAAATTTTGTGTGTTGGAATACACACTTTTATCTGTAACAATAGCAAAAATGCTTGTTCCTGGAATGAAAAATATGAAAAAGAATTCATGTTCAGAAGCAGTCAAAAATACCAAATAGAAAAATAGAAATTAGAAGGAAAGGACTTGGAGAACATTGTTGTGCCATTGCATATATTTGTTGTTAGCCATGTTCTGATTACTGAGAGCAGACCTGCCTTCTTTTCCCTCCTTCCTCAGCTGAAAAATACATATAAGATTTGGGAATTGTGCATAGAAGAGGAGCAAGTATGACCAAGGATTGTGGTAAACATTAACTAAGAGAGATGAATGATGGAATAAAAAAATGGTCATCTTTGAAACTGTGAATGGCACGAGGAAGACAGTTGTTTACCGTCTTTCCCAAAATACAGATGAGGAAACATTGAATGAAACTAGCAGATGGTAGATACAGAATCAACATAAGGAGGTGGCTTTTTATAAAATGTATACTTCAATTGCATAACTTCTTGCCACAGCATCCTGATGAGTTTAAAAAGCTCAATGGATATTCAAGAGATGATGGACAAGTCTGAGCAAAAGAAATCCATCAAGAGATAACAAAAACTTATAAAGTTTTATTTTATGAGTTCCTCAGGTGCAGATTGGTGAAGGCTGGGAAACTATTTGCAAGAAGAATCACCAAATGCTTACCTTATCCTTATATTCTCTTCCTATATGTTCCTATCTCTGTGGTGTTGTCCACTTTTGGAGAGACAGGACTCTAAGCTAGACAGAGCTTTGGACTGATCCGTTGTGTCCATTCTTATGTTATGGTGTTCTTTTCTTTTTTACTCTTACGCTTGGACATTGAGCAATTTGATTGTTCAACAGGTAGACAGAAGGTGGCAACACTAATCATAGGGAATCTAAAAAGGAAGAGTCAGAGTTTTAAACTCTTGCTTTCAGCCAGTCTGAGATATTATTTTTAAAGATTTTTAAAACTTTCTGGGAAATACATTAATGGTGTTTGGTTTTAATTTATAACTTTATGAGCTAGATTCAAGGTTTTAATAATTAACATTTCTGAAACACTTCATATCAAGATCTTAAAACACCTTTACAAAAATAATACTTTTTCTGGAAATCATGAAATCCATCTTACAACTTAGGAAAAAGAGGCACAGGAATTTTAACTTGCACTTGAGCATAGAGGAAACACAGAAAAAATTAAAAATGGAAAAGCCTGAGTAATTCTACTCCTTTATTTTATTTTAAATAGATAAAAAAATATATAAATATGAATCTATTTTTAAAAAAAGCCCCAAACAAAATGACAACTTTCCCTGAAGGGTCCAAAATATTGATTCTAGAAAAATGCAGGAGGTCACCATTACAGTGCTAATCAGATTTAGTAGTGACAACATTGTCACCATTTTAAAGTACTTCAGAATGCTTAAATGTGTAGTGGTAGCTGTGCAATATTTTTATTT
>NW_009618056.1:0-8978 GCF_000690535.1 Cariama cristata | reverse complement strand
AATTATTTTATAAAGGAATTGAATGTGAATGTTTCTGCAACAAATGTTTAATTGTCTATCATTTAAAAAAATGCCCCCAACTATTGTTATGAGAATATAAAAGCACTAGTTGTGCACTTTGGAGGTGTACTTTTATTTCTGGGCTGGTGTATGAAAGTAAACTTTTCTGAATCTCCTGTTGTGTTCCTAGGCTGGTCAGCAGGATTGATTAATAATAGAATGACAGCCTTGACCCTCAAGATGTCAGACCAGGGGATACTTTACACTACAGTGTTTATTTTACTTTAAAAGTATTCTGATTATTTTCATTGTTTATGTTATTAAGAAACTCTTGAGATATGGTTTTGGAATGATATGTCAGATCTTTTTCTGGATTTCGATGTGGTTATGCATCTCCTTCTAATGGCCAGTTTGCTGTCTTTCTGAGGTCCAGAGAGATTTTAGAAAAGACAGAAAATCTTTGACAATACTTTTAATATGTTTTTTGGTGATTAACATGTAAGTCAGGATTCATCATCCAACATAAATCCCATTAAAGTTGGGCAAATACTATAAAGCACTTCTCTGCAGTCCAAATAGAGTAATTTATACCATCAGAGTATAATTCATCCTACCTGTCTCCGACACCTATCTTAGAACAAGATTAATTGAATTTTTGATGTAATTGCTTGTCTTCACTGATTATTGGGGAAGCTTGGACTAGGCATGATGGGTGGAATTAATTTCATTTAACTTTAAGCATCTATACTGTATATGTCTACATCTGAGGGAACTCCTGTGTAGTGAGTGAAGCGAAATAAACACACACAGGTAAAGCTCACCTGACAATTTAATCATCTGTATTGGTTTTCACTGGGATAGATTTAGTTTTATTTATAGTAGCTAATATGAGGCTATGTTTTGGATTTGTGCTGAAAACAGTGTTGATAACACAGGGATGGTTTAGTTATTACTGAGCAGTGCTTACACAGAGTCAAGGCCTTTGTTGTTTCTCATCCCACCCCAGCAATGAGTAGGCTGGGGGTGTACAAGAAGATGAAAGGGGACACAACTGCAACAGCTGACCCCAACTGACCAGACGAGTATCCCGTACCATACCATACCGTGTCATGTTCAGCAATAAAAGCTGGAGGAAGTAGGAGGAAGGGGAGTTGTTTGGAGTTAATGGCATTGGTCTTCCCAAGTAACCATTATGTTTCCTGGAGATGGCTGAACACCTGCCTGTCGATGGGAAGTAGTGAATGAATTCATTATTTTGCATTGCTTGTGTGCATAGCTTTTGCTGTCCCTATTAAACTGTCTTTATCTCAACCTACGAGTTTTCTCACATTTACTCTTCCTATTCTTTCTATCATCCTGCTGTGGAGGAGTGAGAAAATGGTTGTGTGGATCTTAGCTGCCTACAGGGGTTAATCCACAACATAATCTATTTTCAAATAAGATGATTTTCACCTTACTTCACTTACTATAAACAGATTCTAGCTAATTAGCTAAAATGTAGATAACTTCATTGTAGATTTATACATTCTTTCTTCTAAAAACTAAATTGGATGACACCTTTTCCCTTGTAAGAACTGAATGAAATTCCACCCACATTTCTAGAGTGGTAAACATAAGGTTTACTAAAAAATCCCCAACTACTCACTTTCAGCTGGATTAAATGTCTCTATGTTTGTGCAAATCTGCAAAATAAATATATTATAGAATTTATGATTTAAACTAAAATGTCTTGTTTTGTGTACACTCTGATTTCAGCAAAGTTCTCAAGCTCTGTTCCCTCTCATGGACTCAAGACAGAATTCAAAACTTCTCAACCACAGACACCCACTTCCTCTGCTCCAGAGCTCTTAGATATCATTCTTGATGCTTTCTGATTCCTTTCAACATGCAACATTGCCATGGCCCAAATCCATTTTACTTCATGTATTTTTATCTTGGAAATTGCCATTTCTTGCTATATCTTGCTATAAAACTCCTTTTAGTTCCTTCTACTGTTTTCTTCTTGGATATTCTCTTTGAAAAAGAGTAATCCCACCTTTTTTGACACATTGTTATCAGTATTTTAGATATTCTTATGGTGAAAAGAGAGGACATTTAAAAAAAAACCAAAACCAACATTGTTGTATAGATCCATATAGTGTAGAATTGATATCTTCTAAATCTAAGATAGATATTTATGAATTCTTCACAATTTGAGTTCATCAGAGGCACACTCATGGCGTCTGAAACTGGTGTGTAAAGAAGTGGGACTTCTGGATTCACCACAGAGTTAAAAAAAAAGCCCCATCTTTATTATTGCCATTTTGAACACAATAGAAAAATGCTTTACATGCACCTGCACATACAGTAACTGTAAAAAGATTCTAGGAGAGTAGATAGGTAACATAAATGACCATAATTTCATTTAAAAATAGCTAAATATAGGGAAGAAACCCTCCTATTAAATTCTCCATAAAAACTAAATCAGGAATTAAGTGAAAACTGTCATTTCCTACCTCACGTATTTAATTTAATATTTTGTTTTTAATCAACTTGAGAGACTTCTGAAATTTCTTAAATCAGGATTCAATAAATTCATCTTCAGTATTTTCAGTGTAAATGGGTTTGACGTATCATATACTAATCACATGGCAAGTACTGTAACTGAAGTACATATCAATGAAATAGCTATAGCTAATCTAAAGAAGGTATGCTTTTAAAAAGAATGCCTATTATCAATTGTATCTTTGTAAAATACATCAAGAAAGAAAACTGCAATAAATCTGTAAACCAACGTTGACTATGTTTGTCTGTCATAGTATGGTATTGGCATCGTGTGTCAAATACAGGGAATTACTCACAGTATAAGGAAAAAATATCTTTGCCGTGACATCATCTACTACTGTTGTCAGTTTGTAGTCCTCCAACAGCATGAGTTCAAGGCAAAATATGCATTTAGAATTAGGAAATTCTCTACACAGAGTGGAAGTAAAGAAAAATTAATCCTGGACTAAGGCAGAATGCTACTTATTAATTATACATTGTAAAGCTAAATGAAGCTGAGGGCACCTGTCCTTTCCCATCTTAATACCACAAAGTCTTCAACAAGTTGCAGAGATGAACAAAAACAAAGAAAGACTAGAGGATGACTGAACTCTTTCTTTCAGAAGAGAGAAGAGAATAGAAACTTCCTAGGGGGTAAAAAGGTGAAAACAGGATATAGAGATCCTATTAAGAAGGTTAAGCAATTCTTACTAGATAAATAAAGATCAGTAAGAAAGAGAGAAGCTGACACTGAAGAAAAAACGACATAATAGAATTATAGAATCGTAGAATGGTTTGGTTGCAAAGGACCTTAAATGTCATCTACCTTCAAGCCCCCTGCCATGGGCAGAGGCACTTTCCACTAGACCAGGTTGCTCAAAACCCCTTCCAACCTGGCCTTGAACACTTCCAGGGAGGGTCCATCCACAACTTCTCTGGGCAACCTGTTCCAGTGCCTCACCGTCCACACAGTGAAGAATTTCTTCCTAGTATTTCATCTAAATCTAACCTCTTTCAGTTTAAAGCCGTTGCCACAGTAAAATAAGAAAAGGAAAAGATACGGGAATGAACTTATACTAGATCTGGAAAAAACAGAGTATGTGAGAGATTCCTCCAAGAGGTATATTCATGTAACATATGAGATTCCTATTCTTTATGATGGATGTTAGCATTTACAAAGAAAACCAAAAGCATTGAGGTAGAATGTTGTCAAGCAAGTTTTTTTGATGGAAGTGTAAATAGCAAAACAAAACAAACTATGCTTTTGAGAAATGAAATTTTCTTAAAACTTTAGAAAAAATTCTGTGTTCAAATCACTTTATACAGAAAGAGGAACTGACTTGCCAGACATAAAGCATTGCGTTCATTGCTTGGTTTTGTTCTCTGTGTTTATCATTAAAACTGGTAGACATCCTACTTTGATAAAACAATTCAGTTTTTAGATGAAGACAAATTATTGTATATCCAGTAGAGAAATAGAATTAATTAAAATATAAATAAAAGTTTCAATATGAAATATACTAAGCTGACTTTAAAATAATATGCTTATTTTTCAGTCTTTGTTCTTTGTAAGAGTGGTTTATTCTTTTCTGTCTTCAAAACCTGAAGTTGTAGCAATGTTCAGTCATTCTGAAAGAACTTTATTTAAACAAACAAGCAATAATCTTCGTCTTCAGAGATCATTTCGGATTACTACCATTTAACTCTTTGTCTTCCTCTCAGTATCTTCTCAAAAGACAGAAGTTAATATTTTTTTCCCATAACTTTGAAACTTGATATTCACCATTTTGCAGACAATGAAGAGGAAAATGCAAATGACATTTTCCAGCAATTTCTTGAGTTCCAGGTATCATTCTTCCTGTTTGTGTTAGGGACAATATATTCATCAGTCACATGGACAATGAGATGCAATATACCAGCAGCAATTTTGTGAGTGATACTAAAACAGGGGGAGATGACGTTATGTCAGGGGACAGGGTTGCCATTCAGAAAGACCACAGCAAACTGTAGGAATAGGCCAACAGACACCTCATTAAGTTCAGCAACAAAAAAGGCAAAATCCCTCCTAAGTCAAAATAACCTCATGATAGTCTCACAACTGGTTAGATAAAAAGATTTTTTATGGAGAAGGACCTGGGAGTCTTTGTATAGAACACATTGTACATGAGCCAGCAGTGTACTCTGGCAGCAAGACTAACTGGCTGCCTTAGCAAGAAGCCAACAGACACCTCATTAAGTTCAGCAACAAAAAAGGCAAAATCCCTCCTAAGTCAAAATAACCTCATGATAGTCTCACAACTGGTTAGATAAAAAGATTTTTTATGGAGAAGGACCTGGGAGTCTTTGTATAGAACACATTGTACATGAGCCAGCAGTGTACTCTGGCAGCAAGACTAACTGGCGGCCTTAGCAAGAAGCTTTTGACACTATGTCCCATAACATCCTCATAGGTAAGTTCAGGAGATGTGGGTTAGATGAGTGGACAGTGAGGTGGATTGAGAACTGGCTGAATGGCAGAGCTGAGGTTTGTGATCAGTGGTGCAGTCTAGTTGAAAGCCTGTAGCTAGTGATGTTCCCCAGGGGTCTTGTTCAACCTATTCATCAACAACCTGGACAAAGGGACAGAGTGTACCCTCAGCAGGTTTGCTGATGATACAAAACTGGGATGAGTGGCTGATACACTAGAAGGCTGTGCTGCCGTTCAGCGAGACCTGGACAGCTAGAGAGTGGGGTGGAGAGGAACCTACTGATGTTCAACAAAGGGAAGTGTAGAGTCCTGCACCTAGGGATGAATAACCCCATGCACCAGTACAGGCTGGGGATTGACCTGCGGCAGAACAGCTTGGAGGAGAAGGACCTGTGCATCCCGGTGGATGACAAGTTGACCATGAGCCAGTAATGTGCCCTCATGACCAAGAAGGCCAATGGTATCTTGGGAAGCATTAAGAAGAGTTGTGGCCAGCAGCCGAGAGAAGTGGAGTAGACGGGAGAAATACCTCTCTTAGCCGAGAGAAGTGGAGTAGACGGGAGAATCACCTCTCTTGACCTGCTGGTCGTGCTTCTTTTGATGTAGGCTAGGACTGGCTTTCTGGGTTGCAAACACACTTTGTCATGTTTAATAAAAAAAAGAAATAAAAAACATATAGATGAGTATTTATGAAATCAGATAACTTTCAGAGGCATTGAAAATTGTTATCCACCCAAAAAACCAAAATAGTTGAATGTATATAACATTTACAAGTACTTCTGAATATCATGACAGGTGTACACCTTCAAGAAGTTGCAAAAATTCCCACTGCTATCCAACAATGAAAAAGAAATTTATTTATTTGTTAGTGCTTTTGAAAAGTATCATAAATCATTGCTGCTTTCTTCATTTTACCAAAGACTTGAAAAAAAAATCTTGCCAAATTCGAACTTTTTCATGTAAAAAGAAATAAGTGTCTGGACTGACAACTTGTATGCCAAGTCTTTGATGCAATTTCAAATGGTCAAGTTACTAATAACCCCTGAGAATAGCAGCTTCTGAAATAAATTAAGGAAGAACTTGAGCTATAGAACTGCTGACATCATTCTAAAATAACAGCATATCTAGCTGTAATGGTAATTCAAACTGACCTCAGCTGCTTTGTGAGAGAGTTGCTAAGGCTACTTGTTCCTCACAGAATCTTCTTTCTGACTTTCAGTGAGAGAATAATTATTCTTTAACTCTTTTAGTGATTCAGCCTTTTATAGGATCATAAAGGTTAAGTCCTTCATGTTCTTCCCCTTGAATTTTATTCAACTTCCACTAAGTCTTTTAGAAAGAGAGAGGGACATAGGTAATAAAAACAGTCAATTCTTGGACATTTTCGCCTTAAAAAGAAGAAAACAAGATGAAGTTTTTCTTTATGCTTTAGATAACTTATTACATCTCAGTTTTGACAGTGTTCTATAGCTGTTTTAAAAATATACATGTAGAGGAGTATTAAAGTACTTATTTCTGCAAGTCACAGAGACTACAGTAGAAATCTAGACAAAAATTACTAAATTTTTTTGTATATTTTATTTATATGTTTCTTACCTTCAGTAAGCACAAAGAAGGGCCTGGCACCTGCAAAACTGATTCCTAAAAAAAAAAAAAAGCTTTGCTTTTTGCCTTAGATAAAAATATAAGGTAACCCTAGTATTCAGTCTTTTTTCCATAGCCACTTCTTAAAGGGTGAAGTGGTATACTATATATCATCTAAAGGAAACACTGAATTTTGACATGTAGTAGCATAAGTATATCACTTTTATGCTGGTGAATTCTGCTGTACTTAAGCTTGCATTTGAGCTTTCAAAGTGACATATAAGCTCTTTAAAGACAAGTTTGTGTAACCAATGTCACCAGAACATTTGTGCTTACAAAATATGCATAGGTGTAAACATTTACCTGATTGCTTCCGATAGACAAAGATCTTGCAAAACTTATACCTCATGACTCCTAATGGCGTTCCTGAACACAAGCACATGAGCAAACAGAATTAGAAATAGATAATATGTCGAATGGAAGCACAGAGTTTCAGTACGTACACTTGCACATACGTTACTGGAGACAGCACAACAGCATTTTCAGCTGTCATTCTGTATTTCAAGAATAAGAATACATGCAAGGGCATAGGTCCTAAACTAATGTAAATTGCTATGAACCCACAGATTTCAATGTTAGTTTGCAAAAGAATTGTTAGAAAACTCACCTCACAGCTGCATGTGAGCATAGGCAAAACAGATTATTGCCTAGGGCAGTGGATGGAAGGAAGCAGCAGCAGCACTGTGCAGCTGCTGATATCTTTGCCTATTCCAGTGCCCTGGAAACCCTGTCCAAGCACTGCCTTTGCATTTAGATAAGGGAATGAGGTATGTGGCTTTTATTAGAGACAATTGTTCCTTCCTTTTCCTCATTTATTTTCATAGTGATCCATCCCAGCTCATCCTTTTCTCAATGGCAGCACCATAGCCCCAGCTTCTGATTCTTGGGGCAGCAAAATTTCATTCTGTCTGTAACAATGGGAGACTATTAGCAGTCTCTGAACCACCTGATCAGCTTCTGAGTACTCAGTCTTTTTTTCTATGATGACAAAACTGCCCAAAAAAACCCTTTCGGTATCTCATATTTCCTATGTTTCTGCTAAGAAAGGCAAGGAATGGTATCTATTCTTCTACTTAAAAGATTTGTCAGAAGAGTTAATCCCCCAGAGGACTTATTCCACCATACCCCAGCAATTAGCATTTTGTCACTAATTACTTGAATGTGATCAATATGTTACCACAACAGTTATTCCAATTTTCAAAATATTTCCAATTTTTTAACATCCTCCTTTGCTGTTTTGTTCCTGTTTTTGTTTGCTTTTTCAGAAGCACTGAGTTTTCACAGGCCTTTGTTTTAGATATCCTACTTTGTTTTCTTTCTGTTATTCCTTAGGACTGAACCTTCTCTATTTAATGTCATAGTATTGAAAAGCTCTGTGATATTATTTACACAAGCCCAAATCAAATATACATTTAAACATACAGATAATTTTAGGCACTGATGTAGTCCCACATAAACCTAAGAGATTGTTCACAATGTTAGATGATTGCTATGATAGGTCTGTGGTTTTTATGGCACCTTTCAGTCAGGTTGCTGAAAAAAGATACAGTGCAGAATTAAACCGCTCTGAGGAAATTATTAAAATACTCAACTTATTTAATGTCTCAAATCCCAGATCTGTGAAATATTTTGATACAGATTGCATGCCCTGGAGGCTGATGCTCAGTCAGTGTCAGACTTTATTCTGTCAAGGTAATTATCCACTTGCTATACAACACTGCCCGAGTGTGATTATTGTTACCTCTGGACTATTTTGTCTGTCAATGAGTAAAGGCTGTTGCAGCAAAAAATGCCAAAGGTTCTGAAAAAAATAACATTTAAGGCAATGTGGGCAGAAAAAAAAAAATTGCAAATTTTTTTTGCCCTATTTCTAGGACTTGTTAGTACAAGCTTGTCTTTACATTCAAAGGACAGTGGCTCTGATTTCCTTGAGTTACCCAAGGATTTCACAGTGCCCTGGATACATGTTGTGGTTGTGTTATTCGGTCATGTGAAAAATATCAGAAGTTCATCAAGCCCATGTAATAGAGATGATTTATTAATCCTTGTCCACACTCAAATAGAGGCAAAGGAGGTAACAATAAAAAGTTTTGTGAAAAGATTCAAAGTAAATAAAAAAAAATCTCAGCTAATACAAAGTGAAATGCAAAGTGTGGAACATGTACATTGACAGCAACTAATAAGCAGCAAGTAAAACAAACAGAAAAATATCTTTGCCCCTCCAAATGTGCATGAGTTAACACCTCTGTAGGGGCTATTTAATTTTCTCAAGATTTTATATCCCCCATGTGTATAGGATTTAGCAGGCTTTTAACCAAGTTGTTTAAAAAAAAAAAAAAAAAAA
>NW_009618055.1:0-15117 GCF_000690535.1 Cariama cristata | reverse complement strand
TCTCCAGGAGAATGCTGTGGGAAACCATGGGGAAAGTCACAGCCTTAGTGAAAAAAATAATATCTGTAAAAGAAATTAATAGAATGCAGAATTTACCACCAGAGTCTGAAAATACTCCCCAGGATAAGGTGGTCACTAACCCAGAGGTCCATTGGTCCTCAGCTCAACCTGTGTGTTATATCCATTTATGCCCATGGACACTCAGCACTTCAAGTCTTATGTGAAGCTTGGTGAGGTCAATGAGCACTTCTGCAGATATGTCAAAGGCCAGGGAAGTAGAGAGCCATCTATGGCTTAGAATCCTCGGGCAAGAAAAGCTCCTTTGGTGTGTGCTCTAGCGGCTCTCAGGGGACTTCAGAGACAACACAAAGAATGGAAAAAGATGTTTATTGTCTTCTGCTGTCTTTTTTATACCTACAACAGTGCCCAAGTACCTTTCCTTTCACCTTGTCCTATCCTCACTTAGAGATCAACCTAGACCTGTGACAGTTTTGTCACACCTTTGATCAGTAACTGGAGCAAGAAGGATCAACATTTTCTTTTGAAAATAATGCTCCAAAATGCTCAGGTCACCTGGGAGCTGAACGCTGATCTGGTGCAAGTGTAAGAGTCATGGACTGAATTAAACACAGCTACTGGAAGGATGGAGTGGGGAGCTACCCGCCTGGATGACATGCTGAGAGATGGCCAGCAGTTCCTGATTCCTTCTTTGACTCTTCCACTGACCTACCACTCTAACAATGGGGTGGCTGGGTAGATGTGGAACACAGCTATTCAAGCCCGATTTTGGTTCTCAGCCCAGCCTGGGGTGAGTCTTTTGTCATCAGCAAGATTCGCCCTAGATTTACCCCCAAGGCAGCTGAGATTATATTTTAGCCTCTGGTTCTTCGGGTGGGTAATGTAGTTAACACCTGATATGCTCAGGCCGTTCCCACCCTGTGGCCAGTTATTAGGGCAACCGCAAGATTTAGATGAACTCTCTGCATTGCATTCATCTTGGAGGTCTTTGTACTCCTCAACCTACTGCCTTGTAAAGGCAGAGGTTGGGAACATCTTTTCTTTGGCCCAGATTTTCCCAGGGCCTTTTCCAATGGTTAAATTAGAAGTAAATGCTAGTAATATTCCCACTTATCCATTTATTATTTGGTTTATAATGAGGATGAAGAATTTAGTGTGCTGGAGAGATTTTTAGCTTTGCAAACTGGCACCACATCCTTCCGGTAAGTCAGTTGTCTTGCCTCAGTTTCCCTAACATGAAAAAAAAGGTATGCGCTGTCATCCTTGTTTTGTAATGTTGTCCATGACTTCAAAGGTCTTTGCTTTATTGTCCTTAGCAGCTTGGTTGGTGTGAAAGAAGGCTCGAAGTGCTTTAGCACGTCAGCACTCCACACTTCATGGTGACAGACACATCTAGCAAGTTGGGTAAGAGCACTAAAATGCCAGCAATTTGGCTAGCTCCTGTCCCATCATTTCAGATTTCAGCAATTATTGGTCTGCTGTTTAGCACTTTTATAATAAGAATGTTCCACAGGATGCCAAAGGCTTCCAGCCAGTGATTTCCAGTGGAAGGGAAGGAGACAGTTTGACGGATCAAAAGGAAGATCAAAATCAAACCCGGGACTCAGTCCAAAATAGAATTGTATCTATTTTGAGAATTTGATTTCTAGTTTTAATTAAGGAAATCTTTGGATCGTCAAACAGCCCTGTGGCTTCGTAGCAAGTACAGGAGGCTCTTGATTCACGGGTTGGAGACCTGACCCCCTCCTCTGTGGCATGGTGATGGGATGAGGATTCTTTCAGAAAGAAGTCATCTGTACATCCCAGGGGGGCTGGTTTTATGGGCTGGTTCTGACCACCAGTGGTTGACTGGAGGGAGAAGGGTTTCTGGGATGGTGTCAGGAGGGGGAGGTTGACAAACCAGTTGTGACTTGCATAGGGAAAGTGGTTTGTCAGAGCTTTAGTAGAAGGGATAGTTGATAGGGATCCTTTGTGCGGTTAAATACCAGCCAGGCTTTGCCTCAAAGGGGGAGGTATTCTACTTGGGAGGGAACCCAACGGCATTAGTAATGTCGTATGACAGTATACACAAAGCATCTGTTTCTGGTATGAATGGTCCTGCAATCCTTGACAGCAAGTTGCTGCTGTAGTTGTAAATGGTCTTATTCATGCCTCCGGGATGGAAATGATACAACTCCTGGCTCCTCTGTCACCCCGTATTCTTACGCTGCGTAGGGCCAGAAGCCAGGGCTGTGCTATGCCACTGCCACGTGTGGACGGTCTAAGTGACAGGCAGCACACGGAGTGGCTGAGGATCTGATGTTTGGGCAATAGCATGTGGAAGCAGTGCTGGTGGAGGAGGGAGTCTGATGCTCTGCAGCGGTGCTGCTGTGCCTGTGCCAGCTGTGGCTGGGGTGGATGCATGGGGCAGGCAGCTGTTGCTCTGCTTGGAAACGCACCCTCCTTTCCCTCCAGATGTTCCTGCTCACCGGCACGGACAAATCCAGCCCTTATGCTCCAAATGGATCAATATTCCCTGACTCCAATACTCAGCTCCCAGGGCCCCTTTGCCAGGGTGGCAATTAGGAAATTAGCTGGGTGGATTTTTTTTTTTAATAATTAAGATATATATGAATAATAATATGATCAGATCTCAGATAATGAGCTCAGATTTTTTTCCCCTTATTCTTGCTTTCCAGGGAATGCTGGCAGATTTGGCTCTGTGCATCACACCACAAAAATCTCACTCCTCCAGAAGAGGGCTAGTACACGAAGGAGCTCTCTACCAGGCTGATGTATCACACATGCTTTATATATCAGCTTGGATTTCTTTAGCCGAGACAAAAGGATCAAAGACATAGGGAGGGGTAGGGGTCTGGGGGAGCTTTAATTCTTGCAGACGTGGAGGGCAGGGTAGCGTAGCATGGCTAGAAAGGCTCAGACATAGCCAAATTTAAGAAATGGTATTTATGAGCTGTGCTTAGAAATTGCCTCTGAAGCTTGTAAAGCAGCTGGTGTCACTTTCAGCTGACATTTGTACAACTGAAATGCATACAGCACAGGCAGGAGCAGGAAAGACAAATTATGGACAAAGGTTTGGTGGATGCAGGACCAGGAGATGTGTGTTGTGTGGTCCAGGTTGCCTTTTTATAGATTTATGTCATACTATCTACATGAAGTTACGGTAGGTATTAATCCCAAGGCTGAAATACTGCTGGGGATGGGAGTAAATTTAAACGACTTCAGCTAAACTCTTCTTCAAAAGGACATTATTATAGTCTTTGCCAGATGTGTCCCCTTTCAACAGGTAAATGTCTGAGCTCCTGCCATTCTTCTCCAGCTCTGAGGGTGTCCTACAGTCATACTCTTGACTTGGAGAAGTTACCTGTGAAGGAACACCAGTGGTGTGTATATATATATATATCAGCAATAGAAAGAAGGATGCCTGTAGGAGGAGCTACTCAATAGTGGTCACTTAAAATTTATTGCAAGTCCCAAATACTTGAGGGTTTTTTCCAAACATGCTTTACAAGGTTTTCTATGCTTATTAAATACTTGTTAAGAAACTGCACAGTGCCTTGTCTTTGAATTTTGGCTAAGAATCATTAACACCCACTCAGTAGGGTTTCACGTACCAAGCTCTGGATTTTAAGCCAGTTGAATATATTCAGGAGCATCTAGGAAAGAACAGACCTGCAGCCCGCTCTCAGGTAAGCTGGTGGCAAATGGACACTATTCTAGTGACACACATGCCCATCTCCCGTAACTGTCCTCCAGTGAGGAAGGCCTGGCCTCTCAGAAAAACAAGGAAACAGTTTTTTATGGTGAGGTATGGTGTGAGGATGAAAGATTCAACAATGCGCAGAGTTGCCCCCAAGCTAGCAATGATTTGACAATGTCAACAAGGTTTAGAACAAGGCATTTTATTTCCTCTCAATGTGGTTGATTAGTAGCATCCCTCCTACCCACAAAGTGGCCAGTAGGCTGTTAGATTGGAGTCAATACCTTTACATACCTTTGTATAGCAAAGGGCTGTGTTGCATGGATGCACTAGCTCACCCCTGTGTTAGCTTAAGCCTCTCCGGAATGTTTTTCCCAGGTTTGTATAGGCAACCCCACCTCCAAAATTGCCACCAAATCAATCATAATGGATGCCTCAAAGGTGGAAAGTCTGAGCTAAGTCACGACCAACCTTCAGTGGGGACCTGGCCTGTCATGTGTTGAACAGTACTGAAGGACACCCTGTAGAAGGTCACAGGGCTGCTATGGGGGTTGTATAGAGGCCTTTGGTCTCAGGAACTGTTCATTCCCTGGCCCTGAGAGCAATATACTCTTTTAATGCCAAATGACCACATTCCCCCTTGCTGGGCCACCCTTGATCTAGACAGGATAAGAAATGACAGCACATGTCTGGAAAAATCCTGCAGATCTCTTGACCGTTGGGCTGCAGGAATGGCTGCAGACTTCTACTGCAGAACAGTTTCCTCCTCACACAACAAATATATATATCTATATCTTTATATCTATATTTTTTTCACATGTACCAACTTTTACTCGGGACACGAGCCTCACCGGAGCCCAAATGAGACTTGCCAAGTCCGAGAAGACAAAGTCAGACTTGTGCCAGTGGTGTGGAAAGCGGGGTGGGAGGTCCAGCTCCACCTCATCCCCATCAACCCAACACAGGTTTTACTGTTCCTTGATGATGTATTTTCATTGCAGTAATAGCTGGAGAGCGAGGCGCACATTTTTGTTTGCTCTGCCACTGCCTGGGTTGGCAGGAGGTGTTGCTAAGCACTCATTGTGAGTGTTTGTATACACTCGGCACAAGGTTACTGTGAAAATTTAAGACTCACCCTGGAGGTAAGGTTCTCACCACCACGAGGTGACTCCCTGAGAAGTTTTCCACGGGTGCAGGGAAACTGTCACTTTTTGCAAACACTGATCTGACTTTTTTCCTAAACAGTACCAAATTTTTGTTGTTCTTACAGCCTACTGTATAGTGGAAAGCTGATATGATATCAGCAGGATAGTGGCAGCCCTGCTTGGAGTAAAAGAGGGAAGGAGCTGTGCTATCAAGTGCTGCAACATCATTACACAAAATAATTTACGGCATTACCCAGGGACAGGGAGTGTGCATGGAGTAACTTTATCCCGACCATTTGTTTGGAAATTGGGAGTGGATGCAAACATAGCACCTCTCTCGGGTGCTTTCGGGATGGAAGAAACCAAGCACCCCCTGCTCCTACAAACCTGACTCAACTGCTGCTTTGCAGAGGTGTCTCACCAGCTCATGAAAATCATAATACCACTGCCTTTAGAGGCTTACTGAGGTCTGAACTGGGAGATGGGAAGGGATTCATAAAACAGAGGCTCCTGGACCCACGACAGGACCGAGTGTGAGAGCAGTTCAAGGGAAGTTTTAACCAGCGGGAGGCCAGAACAACAGTCCTGGTGCTGTATCCTGATCTTGCTTCAGTGGATTTACAGCTGGTTCCTTTCCTGGAATGAAAAGATTAGAATCGCTGGAGCTGCATGTGTGTCTTCCAGCGAGGAGAACTAGGTATGCAGCAGCTGTAAAAATAAAAAACCCTCTCAGGCCATCGTAGTAAAAAGGTTTGGAAACTGTTGAAAGTGGGGTGGGGTGGGAAAATCCTCAAATTTCCTACTTTTTTTTTTTTGTATTCTGAATTTGGGCATGTCAGTTTTGAACTTGGTTTGGAAGAAACAAAAGAAATTTACCTGAAATTGGGGGGGGGAGACTTAAGATAATAAAAAGCAAGGTTTCAAAACTTCCTTGAAAACTAAAAAATTCTGTTAGGTTTTGTCTCAGTTGTCCCATTGCTGCCTTTCCCAAGAGCACTGCTGGTATTTGAGAGCCTGGCTGCAGGAAATCAGGGGTACAAAACCTGACAAGAGGAATTTCAGAGCAACTTGACAATATTAGACTGTGCACTTAGTTATGTGGTTAGTGCAGGTTATATAGATGCTTTAGGACTTCAGCTGAAGACTTATAAGAACCAAGAAAGGGGCATGCAGGTATATACATGCAGGTGACCAGAGATTTACCTGTGACATTGAACTTGTGATTTCTGCTGAAGTATCTATTGCTGAAGGAAGCAGAGTAGAAGAGAAGACAAATAAGAAAAACAGTGGCTTAACGAAGTCTAGCAAAAGATTGTCTTAAGAACTGGAAAAGTGAATCTCATCTGTTTCTTCTGATAAAACTTTGTGTAAAATGGATTGAACGGAATAGCAAGTGGCTATTCTGCTATTCAATGCATGTTGCTGCAAAACTTACTATTTGCTTCACTAACCTAGAGACCTCATGAAAGCCAAAGTTTAACACAATGCTCGAGTGAAATCAGAGTGGGAAAACTGTCTTTTGTTCTCTCTTTTCTCTGAACTCACCTGGAGTGTGGGATCTGTTCAGAGGAGCTTTCATCTCATAATGATGGCACTGGTGAGAGATGGTGCTGGGAGCTATAAGACCCCTTTTTCTTTCCCTTCTAGCTGGGTCTGGCCGACCAGTAACCCAGCACTATCACAGACTTTGCTCCTAACCCTGAACTGGCTACAGATTCCCTATTCTGGCACTATCATGGGCAGGAGAAGGAAAGGCACTCTCTGGGGAGGTTCGCATCCCATGGTGCAGGTAGTGTTAGCTCCAGAAAATGGGATGGAACCTCGATAGCACTGCCAAGCAATGTTGGTTCGCTCAGGATAACCACACCACTAAGTTCTTTTGAAGATGCCAGTCATTAGTAGGGTGATTTGTCTGATGGAAGAAGGCTTGATGTTTCTTGATGTCAGAACCCTCCACCTAACTGCAAATGCTTAATTCCCAGCCTCTGCGTTCTCTCATCTGTCTCTAATTCCAAAACCGGGCTGGAACTACAGGGAAAATAGGGTGGACTGAAAATGTCTGCTTCCCAGAGACCATTTTATTACACAAATACATCTCTTGCCTATCAAACAGTTAAATCTGTTACTGTCTTTGCTCACTGAACTGAAATTGTAAATTGCAAACTTACTGGCTCATTTATTCTGTCTAATTTAGGGTTCTTTGGTCTTCACCTACCTCTTTGCTTACCTCTAGGCATGCCCCTTAGCTCAGGTGGCTGTGGTCTGTCTTTCCAGAAAGGTGCTCTTTGGTTCTGAGACCTGCGAGTCTACACACAGGCAGGAGGGCATGGCAGCATGTTACACATTTGGTTCCTCTCAGCTTTGTTCTATTTGTTTTCTGTACGTGGAGACTGCTATCCTGGCTCAAACTGCAGATCCAGGACATGTTCTGACTTTTGAGCAGTGGCAAGTGCCATCTGCTACAGAAAAAAAGCACAAAAACCTCCCAATAAACAGCTAGGGAAAGCTGCCCTTGGAAAGTTTCTCCCTGACTTGCGTTAGCAAGAAATTGGTTTATTCTGAAAATTTCCAAGCCATCCCAAAAGTAAATGTTAAAATTCCTTATTAATCTGCTTACAAGGTCATTATTGAACAGCGTACAATTTAAGAACATAAGGACAACACTAGGATTTGCAGAATTTTTTGTTGTGTAGGCTTTTTTCCCCCTTAATAACTTTTCATAGCCCCTCACAGAATTTGTTGAGCAACCTCTGAGATTAAAGGCTGTTTTGGACTTAATCCTAGAAAACAAGCCAAGTGTGATAAATAAAATAAAACATCTGGAGGTCTTGCCATCAGAATATCATCAGATATCCACTGATTCTGAAGGAATGTTATATATGAAAGGTAATAATCTGAAGTATTGGGCTTTTCATAAAACATAACTCTCTGAAAGAATGTAGAATGAGACAAAAATAATGTTAATCTGAGTTGATTGTCTAGAAAATTTACTATGGAAAATCATGAGGTCTGTAATGAATAGTTGGATTGCTTTAACAAGCATCTGTGCCAATAAAATCTAAACATATATTTAAAAAACAAAGATAACAGAAGTCAATCTTGGTAAGCAGAGATGCAAGGAACAATGTGAAAGATAAACACTGTTGAAAGGGGAAAAAAGGCAAATAAGGTTCTAATTAGTGGGAGGGACTGAATAGATTACACAAGGAAGATAAAAGCAAGGAAACCTAATTGGAAACACAGCAATGTAGTATCAAACAATCCAAAGCATGTTATCTAGTACAAATGGGTTTTCAGCTCTTTCCACAGGCAAGTGGTGAGTAAAAAGGTTGATGCTCTTGAGGTTAGGAGACAGGAAGCAGAGAGAAGAAAAAATATTAGTCACGACTAAAATGCCCACTTCCCAAATTGAGTAACAGGAACATGCAACCCTTCTCCCTTGGTGAAGGCTGCAATTTCACTCTCAGCCCTCATGGAAATACACAAGCATGAACTGATGTTAATTGTTCAAGGAGTTCATCAAAGACCTGCTATTTCTGAATTTGACCAACCCACTGTAGATACTAACTATGGACCTTGTAGTATGGAAGCAGTAAACATTGGTGCATCCTCTCACTCCCCAGTCAGACAATGGTGTAGTAAATGCTTCTTCCAGGGTTAAAATGGTTGGAGAAGGATCTTACTTTCAATTAGGCATGGTGTATATGAATAGATACCTAATCAAGGGCTTTGATGCTCCTTTTGGGGCCCAGCTCTAAATCCAGATTCTGAGAAAGGATGGACAACTAAAGGAGCAGGAAATTGCTCTCCTCAGTTTACGATGCCCGTGTCTATCTTACGTGCTGCAGCTGGGGGCTGGAATATGACCGTTTGTTCTCCATCTGCAAGCATCCTTACTAAAAAAACCCAAAACAACAGCAGTCCTCAGTGCTGTGTGGAATTGCCCTCCTTGATGTCCTTTTGTCAGCCTCAGAACTAAATGCACTAGAAAAGTGGCCCATTTTTTCTCAAACTCTTTGTATTTAAAGACAAAGAAGGAGAATAGATCTAAGAAAACACTCTGCAGTTAATAACCTATTGGCTGCCTTTCATCACTTTCTGTCTCCGTGGGTTATGATTTTCCGGAACTGATGCCCCAGCTTTGACTCTCAACACATTGAGAGTGAGCACTTGTTGGTGAGAGGTTGGTTATATGGGGTTCAGTTTGCGGGTGAGCTGCTTTGGTTGGGTGCCCGAGTCACACAGCAGTAGTATCTGTTCTTTGAAGTGATACGCACAGCTTTTGCAAGTTGCTTTGTAAAAGGAAGATCACTTTTGAAAATGGCTTTCCGCAGTCTTGGCTTGGATGCCGGGCATTGCTCAGCAAACTCACCCCTTACAGAAAACGCAAGGGTGCCTCACTGCAATTGTATAGATTTGGCTACTCCCTTTCCAACCAGCAGACTACCAGGCAGTGCCAACTTCTCTAGAATTTAAAACACAGGCATATTTGTGGTCATTTCTACTTATTTTGTAGGGCTTTGCTCAGCAGTACTTGGAACATGTTGGCCTCAGATTTCTGGCAGAAGATTGTAGTGCTGCAATCCCTTCTGTGAACAAAGTGTCTGTCTGTCTATCTATGTCTACCCACCTATCTGTCTGTCAATCTATTCTATCTCTACTCCAAGCAAGTTCAGTTATGCCTGGGGTGGGAAATCTGCCTTTCCTTCTCAGGGATTAGCACGCAAAGACCCACCTCCTCTCTCAGAAGGAGTTGCCCTGTTTTTCCAGATTTTGCTGTTTATTTTAGTGAACTAGACCACGGAACCATCTTTGCTGTGGGTCCCCTTCAAACTGTTGCTATAGTTAGCTTATTTTGCTTCTGGATAGAAGCTGCCTCGCATTTCTGATCATTTGAAAAGGAAAATATATTAAAAAATTTGAACTTGACCTTTTCCTCTCCTATGCTATTCCTAGCAAAAGTCTCATGAATACTTTTCACTCCTTCCCCCCTCTTTTTTTTTTTTTTTAAATCTTGACGAGTGAACAGATATAAAACGAGGACAGTTCTAGCCTTCTATAGTGACTAGTGTTTTTTAGGGTCAGTGCATAATTAAAACTTGCCCGCACTGTTCACAGCACCTTTGGTGTTGTAAAGAGATCACGCACCTCGGATTAACAATGTGCAAATAAAGTTTCACAGCCTTGACTGCTTGCCCTATAAGCCTGATGGCAGTAAGTGACCTGACCACTCAAGTACCGACCAAGAAAGCAACAAGCCAATGGTGAAATATCTCTCTAAATAAGGACTGGAAAGATGGCTGCAGAAAATGAATACTGTCTCATCTTAGCATGGGGTAAAATTTGAGGTTATTGCTGGTGGCCAAATATAAAAAGCAAGTCTGCCATATGTTCTCTTGATAAATTTTAAGCAGGGGACCATGCTGTGGTTGAGGTTTACATCTCAGATATGGAGTGATAGAGTAGGAGAAAAATTTGACACAGCAGCCAAAGGTCAGGAACGGCGGTGCAGACACAAGTGGAAAGTATTGAGGCAGGCCAAAGGTTATGAAGTTAGCAATGGGATTAGACAGCCGCAGTAGCAAGACTCAAATGCAGCCATTAGGGTGACTCATCCACACACAGTTGTTCCTCGCAGGAACTGGGATGGGGTTTGTGCCTCAGGGTTTAGTCTCGCCAAGCTGAGCTCTGCTGGATTACTGATGGGAGCTTGATTGGTTCGTAAGGTTCCCTGCCAAATCATTGCACGTGTGAGCCTCAGCCTCCTGTGGTGACGGTGTCCCTTTCCTCCCCACTTCCAAGACAGCTTTCTCCTGAAAGTTATACCGTATCATAGGCAAATTCAGGTCAGAGGAGACTGCAGGTCAACTTGTCCAACGTCTTGCTCAGAGCAGGGTCGGAGATGAGGACAACCCACTGCTAGTGAGAGGCTGGGTGAGATGAGCACTCAGCTTAAGCTCAGTGCTTGGGAAAGGGCAATGAACCTTCTTTAGCAGCTTTTCATGAAGCAAGTGGGATGACATTTTGCTTTTTGTCCCCAGCCCTGTGACAAATGATGATGTCAATCTGGCAGCATTCTTGTTCTGGCCAGCAGACCCTTTCGACCATGGAGAAAGCCACTGATTTCAAAATGACCCAAAGTTGTGAAGGACAGTCCTTGTTTCTCTGGTTTCAGGGATTCTTCTGACTTGGGTATCATTCCTTATTTACAGAGAATGAAATAAAAAGATGGACCTCTGCAAGCAGAATGAAAAATCTAGAGCTAAATTAGAGTTAAAGAACAAAGAGTTAGCACTGAAGACAGCATTGCTTAAGCCTGGATGTAGAGAAAATATTTTCAAGGTCTCCACTGCCATTGCATTGTTTTTTATGGCTTGTAACTTTTCAGTACACCATCTGAAGTGTGGCAATGTTAATATCCTCATTCTGCTAGTGGAAACTGAGGGTGGTGTAAAGGAAAGAGTAGCGTTTATTTCATTCAATACTAACAATCTAAAATTTGCTATCTTGTCTAAGTTGGTCTTTTCTACTTTTTTCTGGAGTAGCTGAAGCTACTAGAGGGCAAATTAACTGATTTCACAGGAACCCATCTTAAATGAATCCTTGTCAGAGGATCATTCTGATGATTAGAAATTAAATGGAAGAGGGATGCTGCAAAGTGAGCTAAATACTTCTCTTCAGAACATTGCCTTTGATTTGAAAGGCTTGTTTCACTTGGAATTCTTTTTTCAACAGTAAAGAAATAATGCATTCAGTAATAACAACTCCATAAACCTCCAAATTAGTTTATTAATTCTTGGACACTAGGTTCTGATACAACCCCCTTTTCCAATAAAAAACTTTGAAGCCTGTGATTTCTCTTCACTGCTTTTGATCCCAGGCTTCTTGCTGGGGGCAGATGAGACTGCAGAACTGTTTACCAGGCTTAGTGCGACAGGTACCCTTAATGACTTCTGCTCAGTGATTTTTCTAACTTCCTTAACTCTGCTTGATGTCCTGACCTGGATGTACGAGATCTACAAAGCTGCCACGTCTTCAGGATGACTTTGCAGACAGCTCCTCTAAGGATTTCTCTAAAGCTGGATTGTATCAGCTGTTTTTCATCTCATCTAGCTTTTTTATTATTAGCAGTCTTTTCTTTTTCCTTTCTTGTGCTTTTGTTTACATCCAGAAAAATCAATAAATATCCCAGCAAAAAACTTTCCTGGAAGGTTAGGGTGTATGGAGCCACATCAGCCATTAAAAGTGTCTGCGGGGCACAGTTCCAAGTCAGTAGATGTGGGGGTGGGATTTCTCTCATTTTAATATCAGATGTCTGCAAATTATTTAAGTCTGCACTAGTCACTCAATTCTCCCTTTATAGAGAAGGCAGCCTCCAGACAGCCGTTCACTCCCTGGCCTCCAGGTTCAATTTCATTGAAGGCCTCTATAATCCTGTTTAAAAGAAAAAACCAAACCAACCAAACCAACCAACCTCCCAAATGGATCCTCCTTTGCGTCAGGACAGGTAGAAATTGAAGACTGGCAGACAGTACTGTCTCTGAGTATCTTAGGGATTTTGTAAGTCTATTTTACTTCCAGCTGCTCTCTTCTCTCATAGGTTTTTCTCACCAGAGACTCTCTTAACCCCAATCCATTGCAGCTGACTTAAAACTCTGCAAGTCAAATAAAGAGCAGCTAAATTTTCAGCAAAGAAGGGTCAGTTCCGATTTCATTGAAAATGTAAAGCCAGGTGCTTTAAATGCACTTTGCAAGAGAGGGTTAAGTTACAATAATAAACTTACTTGCACTGGCACTAGCTCACGTAGAAGGAGAAAAAGAAAAATTATGCTCATCCAATTCTATACGGCTTGGCAGGAGATGGGAAAAGCAGAGCAGGGTTTCTAGGAAAGCGCAAGGAAAGTCACTGCTTAGAAAGCTGATCTGGTAAATTTTGCCTTTTTAGTTGTTTTTTTTTTTTTTTTCCTGGATTCTCACAAAACCACACAGGCCAGGAGGGATTTACTTCAGTGTCTGCCACAGTGCATGGTAATGAACACTCATCCAAAAAGAAGCTTTTTACAGATGATGTTATATGTGTTGAGCATTTCTGTGGCCCCATTCAATTTGATGAGAAAGAAAGTCCTGAAGGGCAAAGAGCACCAAAATGCTCTTACAAACTTCAGCCATGTAGAAAGCCGGACTGCAGTTCTTGCATATCTCTCTATACTGGTAGTTAAACATATATTTGAGTTATGACCTTAAAATGATGGTCAAGCCTTTACATATCCCTTGTGAAGTTGGTCAGTCAGATAGGAAGAGCTCTGCTTGATTTGGAGGTGTGAAATCCACCCCATTCCCCTTTGTCTCTCAGGCTCTTCTCTTCCTGCAACGTGTCTGGACCTTCTCCAGGTGTGCGTGGTCCTGGTCTTGCTTATCCAGAAGCACTAATCCAGTTCTCTGCTCCTGCTTGTCAAAGGGATTTGGTGCACACTAGTAAAGAGGGCTGGGATCCTGGTGGATTTTTGCTTCACTTTCCTGAGTGTTGGCTGATGATGCTTTGACTTTTCCTCTGGTACAGGCATCTACAAACTGTGGTCCTCCAGAATAGGTGAAAGCAAAGGGGGCAAGGATTTCTTGAGCTTTTTTCCTTCATGACCCCATCAGCAAAATGGAAAGTCATGGAGAATTCATTTATGGATATTTGATATTTAGAAATAAGGACAACACGAATAAAAAAGTAAATACTGATGTTCAAAATCCAAGATTGCTTTACAGAAAAGTACGATGTGATCAGTGTTTTAGGGATGAAAAATCCTCTGTAACTTTCATTCAGTAACAAGGTACAAAGAAAGCTTTGGAGAGACTGTAGATGAAACTTCATCATGAGTAGAGGTTCAGGGCTTTAGGAGCACTGCGGTGGAATGGAGACTTTCTCTCACTATCTCATCAATGATATAAAATTCCAGGATAGTATTACTACTAAATTATATAATTTGTATTAGATAAGTATATGTATCTACTGCTAAAATAAGATTCTCTTATTTGATATAAGAGAAAATATAAACTTAATTGCTGCTTTGAACAAGCTGGCTTTCTGATCTCTGCCAGGGAAATACTCACTTAAAATTTTCCTTAAAGGTGTATTTGCTGGCCAATTATTTATTTAATTTGATTTAAATTTTATATTTTATTTAACAGTTTTATCTGGCATTTCCTACTACCATATCTAAAGGAAATCTAAGCATGCACATCTATTATTTTTATTCATGTTCTGATATCTTTCTTGCATTATTTTCAATGATGTTTCACACTATTTAACACACAAAAGCCTACTAAATTAGTTAAAATTAACTGATACATCTGCAATCTTGTCAGACATGTTTGGCAGTGAGCTAAATGTATAATCTACCCTGAAGAACTCTAAGAACAAACTTCAGGATATATTCTTGTCATTGAAAAAGAGTGGTCCAGCTGACCATGTAATGCAGCCCTTTGATGGGTCTTGCTTTCAAAACAGTTAACGGATGGGAAATCTGTGGCGAACTCTAACTCTGAGGAGCCATCAGTCTGAAGAGACCACAAGACATTCTAATCTACATGAAAAAGGAAAAAAAAAAGGCTATATTGGCAGGGTTTGGGGAAGAAGAAAAGCAGTACATCTTGAGTTCTGCAACCAAGAGAACATGACTATACACAACTGTAGTCCCTCTGCTTAGAAACGTACGATTTAGGTACGTGTCTAACACAAGTTACACAAGCAACAGCAGAGGAAAGCCCCCAAATCTGTTCAAAGGGGCTTTGTAGTATTTTCACAAATAAGAGAGAGACATCTCCTTTGTTTTAACACATGGGAGAGACAGAGACAACTGTGTCGCAGAAGCTTCACAGATTTGAAGGAAGATCATTATTTGGCTAAAACACCACTCCAGCAACCACGTTTTTCTGAGTACTGGAGGTAGATGATTCTGAATGGTTTAGTAGAATCATAGAATCGTCTAGGCTGGAAAAGACCTTTAAGATCATTGAGTCCAGCCATTAATGTAGCACTGCCAAGTCCACCACTAAACCATGTCCCTAAGTGCCACACCTACATGTCTTTTAAATACCTTCAGGGATGGTGACTCCACCACCTCCTGAGCAGCCTATTCCAGTGTCTGACACCCCTTTTGGTGAAGAAATTCTTCCTAATATCCAAACTAAACCTCCATGGCACAACCTGAGGCCATCTTCTCATGTCCTAACACTTGGTACTTGGGAGAAGAGACTGACCCC
>NW_009618054.1:0-1818 GCF_000690535.1 Cariama cristata | reverse complement strand
ATGGGGTGAAAAGTGTGCCAATATTAATGTCCTTTGTCTTCGTAGGATAGCTGACCCTGACCAGCCTGTGCTTTGGTTGGACCAAATGCCTGCCCGAAGCCTTAGCAGAGGTTTCAATAATCACATTAACTTAATCAGGTATGAGAGTTTTACCAAACAGCCTTCCCACACACACTAAGGGATTGTACCAAAACTTACTGCCTGTTCGTGAAACAACATATTACAGTATTGAATGTATAGGTGCTTATTGTTTTGCTTTAATATTTATTTTATATTTTCTAATGGAACTTTTGGATTTTGTGCACCTCAAATTTTATCTCGTGACACTTCCACTTTTTCCTGAATTTCAATTGTACAACTGAGTTACAGCAGGATCTAATTAGGATCCAGAAGATGCATATTTTGATGTGCTGTTTTTAATTCCCAAATTACCTTAAATGTAAAAATTGGATTAAGTTCATCAGTTGTAATTTTTGCAAATGCTGCTTCTCAAGGATAGTGGCAGCAGTAATGAAACAATGCTGTTCTATTAGCTTTAATACCAATTTACAACAGAGTGCAAAAATGTAGTTCCTTTAGTTGTTTTCAAAGCAGGCCAAAGTAAACCAAAAATGACAAAGTAAATAACCTGTGAAAGGTAACAGTTGCACTTTCAAGCAAAAGTAAAATTTAAAAGATTCAACCACTGTTGTACGTTCCATCTTCTCCCATGCTGCAAGACTCAATATTGTAGTCATGACAGTGCTGCCTCCCATGAAGTGGTGGAGGTATGAGAGACTCAATGTGGCAACATCACTGTCAATCACAGGAGCAGAGTGTGTTTGTGTAGGTAAATAAATAGCCAGGTTTCATCTTACTTCCCCCCTCCCATGAGAGGTATTGAATCTTCGATCTGTCATTGCGCTTTTGTATCTATTTCTTTCTTTTTTGAGAAACTGTGTGGAAAAAGGAGGATAAGGGAAGCAAAGCCTGCTCAGGAATTACTTCAGGCAGAGAAAACCAGTGATATTCTAATGCTCACGTACAGAGACTACTGAGAATTTGTCCACACTTTTCCTTCCACTGTACAGAGCGGATCCTAGCAGCCTCTGCTTTAGTTTAGGGAGCAGTTACAACGTAGTGTTAAACACCAATATGGATCAGTAGTTGCCTTGCAGGATTTGCTGCTTCTTGAACAGTCTTATGCTTAGGCTTCTGTCTTCCATCAAACCAAGTGTTACATTTGGGCTCCAAGCTCTGTCCATCTTTGCTGTTGCTGCATTTCTCTCTCACACGTGCGATGCAGCAGAAGCCTCAACCATCTGTACTTTGAGACAAGGATGCGTTCCGTACTTCATCTGTTTCTTCCTGGTTTTATTTTAAATGAGAGAGTGAAAGCTTAACTCCTAGGTGATCTGTGCTGGCAGAAGGGCATTCATGTAACAACACTTGATTACTGTACTGAAAATAAGATTGAACATTTAATCTGGGGAAACGTGTCCCTATACAGAATCTCTGTGTCAGCAACTCTGTTTAGCGTGTCCCTATACAGGATCTCTGTGTCAGCAGCTCTGTTTTTCACTGGCCATGGTACTTTACTTGTCTTCCTCTCATCAGAGAGTGCTAGCAAAGCTCATGACTTACTGTTCCAGCTGCTTTGATGATTTTACAGAAATTTGAAATAAGCTCCATGAACATTCAGAATGGTACGCCCACAGTGAATTTATTTCTAACCATTTGGTTTTGGCTTAGCCTTGACTTTTGGGGATTTTGTCAGCATTTTAGTAGTGCTTTTTTGATGACTAGGTGGTGTTTCTCTGAAAATTCTTGATTTGGCAC
>NW_009618053.1:25494-27448 GCF_000690535.1 Cariama cristata | reverse complement strand
CATGTTATCCTGTTCCACCCAGTATATGCTGTAGGGAAGGGTTATTTTAGACCAGGTCATATTTGGAAAAGACAGTTACTTTTTTGGGTACCCCCTAGTGTCCCTTATGCCTTCCTGTAGAAATGCCTGGTTTTCCAGCTATAATGGTTGGTCTAATAAAAGACATGATGAATGATAGTATGTTGTTTGATAAACCATCATCAATTACATCTTTACTTGGAATTAAGATTACTATTGTAATGATGCTATAATAGAATTTTAAGTATATTTTAAATGTGTTTAGATTTCTGATACACACATCAATTTTTTTTTAGTTAAGGCTATCACTTCATCCCCACAAGACATAGTGAAGTCTTCTAAGTATTGGTCATGAGATTCTTTGGAATTAAGAGGTTGAATCTAGCTGATAAAATAGCTTCTGCTGAGGTTATTGCTTCTCCTTTGGAGGAGTGTTAGTGATATTTTTCTAATTGAAAAAAAATGCTGGCACGAATGTCCTATTGCAGTGTAGGGGGAAAAGCAAGAAATGTGAAAAAAGAAGTTAGGTTTTTAATAGCAGAATAACTAGGATTTTAAGAACAGGTTGATAGATCAATGTCAGTTGTTAAGTTTCAGAATAAGGCAGGATATTTCCTAAAGATCTAAAAAAAAAGCCTACACCTAATTTGAACATTTAGTTATTAACCACTAAGCTGTTGAGATAATTTTTACTACTCAGAAATAATGGTAGGCACTTGTAATAGCACATAAATAAGTAATTATACATCTGATTAACAAAGTTTATTACTGTCAGCATACTAATCTTTTTATGAGGAAGTTTTTCAACTAAACGTGCTTATAGAGGGTCAGTAAAAGCCTTGCAGGGCATTTCACGTACAATTTCCCATAGAGTTGCCTCTGTGTTCAGTATTTGAAAGGGAATGGAAATGTTATCAATTTCCCCTGATGGGGAAGCAAACACCCACTTTGATTTCAATAACGGGCCCAGTGCTTCTAGCTGGTGAGAGCTGTCAGCTCCCACTGAAGGCACAGAGAATGCTGCTCATCTAACCAGATTAAAATTCTGCGTTGTCAGTTACTCAAAATATTTTTTGATGCAGCAAGTTTAATAAGACCAAACTTTTTTGTCATTGGAAAGACTAGTATGTTGTGAGATTTGTACATACGTGTCCTGATGTGAGGATTCCAGGAAATGGTCTGTGGGAAATTGTCGGTGTAAATTGGCTTATTTAAAACAATGCACTCCTGAATATACACAAGGTAAAAATTCGTGTCAAAACTTTCTAACAGTGTGATGAAAATCTGCTTGTGGCTTTTCTTGATAGAGTTTTGTCTAGATTTGGTGAGCTACTTTTTGACTAGTGAAATCATCCTGTGTGGTTGTGGTATTTAAGGTCACTAGGCAAGAACAAAAATTCTTGGCCTCAAGGGGTGGGGGAATCTCATCGATGTGTACAAATATTTGAAGGGAGGATATAAAGAAGGTGAAGCCAGGCTCTCTTCAGTGGTGCCCAGTGACAGGGCAAGAGGTAACGGGTATAAACTAAAACACAGGAGGTTGCTCCTGAAGGTAAAGTAACACTGTTTTGCTGTGGGGGTGACTGAGCACTGGCACAGGTTGCCCAGAGAGGTTGTGGAGTCTCTATTCTTGGAGATACTCAAAAGCTATCTGGACGCGGTCCTGGGCAACTGGCTGTAGGAGGCCCTGCTTGGGGGGTGGCTGGAGGTGATGGGACGGATGACTGATCTCTGGAGGTCACTTTGAACCAGGTTAATGTTTAGCTCCTTAACTGTTTCTGTTGCATTGTCTTTTGCGTCTCAGTAACAAATTTGTCTGTACAGTTGGTCTCTTGGACTTAAATGATTTCCTTTTCTTGTTCACAGTAGAGGGAGCTCTCTGGTGGCCTTTCAGCTTCCTCCTACAGCTCTACTTTCATTTATAACTCTGAATGTT
>NW_009618053.1:0-25482 GCF_000690535.1 Cariama cristata | reverse complement strand
TCAAAGCTGTATAAAATGGGTCTTGCAAAGGTTTCATTTTCCAGCAAAATTGAGCTTTTGACTTATTTGTAGGTAAAGTAATGTAACACCAGGTAGACAGCTTTGGCTGTGTTTTAATTTGTTCAGCTGCAGCAGCAATGCAGGCTTCTGGTGTGCATAAATGCAATAGATATTGATGTTTCTGTTATGCTTGACATTTATTTTGATAGCTGTTGAGATATAGCTGTACATTTTGTATTTGTTGCTGTGATACTGTCAGTTTCTATTTGGTATGTATTTGGTTGATCCACAAGAAACTTGTTTGTTGTTGTGGGAGGGTTGCTTGAAGACTTAAGATGAGAAAGGGATTTCTAATTTTTCTTTAGAGACGTAATCTTAAAGATTCAACTTATTTCCACTGGTGAGTAGAAGCCAACTTTAATTGGGTGAGGTGCTTATTTTAGGTGCTTTCATCCAAGCAGATGTAACGGTTGTTAGCGTTGATAATAGATCAAACTTTTACTGTTTTTCATGATTACCAATTTTATAGACAGTGTTAACCTGTATTTTTTTCCTGCATGTTGTAATTTACTGTTCTTTTTATGTTGATGATAGTTTCTAGAAAAATGTCTAGCACATGACAGCCAGATAAGGAGCAAAGTGAATTTTATTGAATTTGAGGAAGCAATCAGTGAGAGTTTTCAGGTTTTTACTCTAAATGAGAGAATATCATGTGTGTGAGGTAAAGCGAACACAAGTCTGTTGAGGATGCAGTTATTCTTTGCTATGGTCTAAAAGCTGATTCTAAAAATATTTGTAGACTAGACAGAAGCAAAGATTTTTCTGAAAATATTAAGATCGGTGATGACAAGCTGCCTAAGAAAATATGCAGAAAACTTAGGTAAGCAGTCTCTCTACAAAGAGAGGTCCAGTGAGGAGTACTGATACGAATTCTTTTGCTTTTTTTTTTTTTTTTGTGGACCCCAAACCACTAGTTTATTTCCAACAGAATAGTTCCAGTGACTGCATCTCAGGTGTATATACAATTCTTGACATTTACAACAAAGGCAAAATATTTCACAATGGCTGCCAAACTCTTTTTAGTGCTTGGTTGAGTGTTCCTTCTCAGGGACATAATCTACATTATCCTAGGCAGGTAAGCAAGCAAGTACTTGACTTCTGCTTTAGCTCAGGAAAAAGAACATGGATGAACAATTTGGCTATGGAGAAACTGTTGGATAAATGAGATTGTAGATCTCTTAAGTCACTGAAGTGGCTCACAAAGACCAGGTAGTATGCTGCATGGCCTTTGTGGCACCTGTAACTGTGCTGCCGTTACTGATGGGGAAGTTCATATGATTAAGAAGGAAATGGATGGATTTGGATCAGAAATCTGGACACTGGTCTTGTATTCTAAATAATCACAGCATTCTTATGGTGCTATTCTCACCTGACGTATGGGTGTGCAGGCTAACCATGCGTACAGTGGCAAGGATGATAAACATAGTCTTGTGTTGCCCCATTCATGCAAAGCTTTTGTTGTATATTGGAAAAGGTTAAAAGGTTACTGAGTCGTGGCTCAAGATGGTTTGAGGATGCTTTCGATAAAATTCTTTTTTTTTCTTTTTTTTTTTTTTTATTTGCAGATGGTATAGTTGGATATGAAAAGTCTTCTGGAGTTTCCTTGCTTCTTGATCTTGGGAAGCATTTTAAAAAAAACAAAACCACCACAACACCTAGGAGAGGGGAATAATGTGGTGGTTTTGTTGGAGCTGTGACAGAAGGAGTTTGTGTGATGTGGAGGATTGCAGGGCCCTCAGTAACACCCTCCATGACTGCATGCGTCAATTAAAACAGCAATGCTGGTAAAAGCATTTAAATTTTGATAAATGTTACACCGTTGGAAGGGGCTCCACTCTGTGCCGTTTTAATTATGGGGTTGATCATAGGTTTTTCTTCCCTAAGGAATAAGATTTTTGGTGATGGTTTCTTTGATTATTTCACCATTGACTCGTTTCCTTAGGTAGCTGAGATCTTGTCTGCTACTTAATTTTTATCCAGACTTGCTTTTGTTCTGCTTCTTTAAGTTTCCCTAATAGGGGGAGATAGAGTTAAAGTTTGTTTTTACTTCTCTGGACATTAATGTTAAATTGTTTCTCTGGGCAAAGAATGCATCTTATTTTGTCTTTGCAAATTAGGGTTAACATATTAACAAAGATGCCGTGTGGACTCAGATTTTTTTTGACAAGCTACTAATCAAGCAGTAAATTATCTAAGCAAGCGAAGAACTTGTTCTGCTTCTTCCTCTCAGTTGCATTTTGCAACTTTATTGTCAGCAGTTTTGAAAGATAAGAACTATTCCACTGGAATGGATTAAACAAGTAGGTTGAATCATGATGTGTGAATGCTTATGAGAGAGTCTTGCTCTTGTTCAATGTAAACTTTGCATTTCTAATTCCTATACTCTGTGTGTTTATAACTAAGATCTTGTTTGACCAAACAAACAAGAACTTCCTATTAACTTCCCAGTAAGGAGATGAGCTGTAATTTCCCTCCATTGTTTAATTACTTACTTGTATTCCACTTTTTCTTCTTCTCTTACAGTGAGAATAATCTTGTGATAACTCACCAGAATTCTATTAGCAGAAATTAAGGTAGAGCCTATAAAAAGGAGGTGACTTGAGGAACTTATGCAAAGATGAATCACCATTGACCATGTAGGGCTTTTTCTATCTTTGGTGTGTAACTTGGGGAATAATTTTGTGTTTGGATTTTTTGAACCTAGAAAATCAATGCAAAAAATTACATGTTTTTAAATAAATACTATTTTCAGGTTGAAAATAATTTGTAAGTTCTAAGTGATTATTTAGGACAATCCCCTTAAAGGTGGTAGTGTTTCAAGGATTACAAAGGTAGTTTGGCCCTCTGAATTCATGGATTTAATTAATTTTTTTTTTTTAATTTTACATAACAAGGCATTTTTTCTAACAAAGGCTATCAAAAAGTTACAGATCTTATGCAATAGAGAAATTGGTGGCTTTCACTTGGGAATTAGTGGTAGAGGTTAGAGTTTGAGTTTGGGTTTATAGTAACTGCAGTGCAATTTCAGAAATAATTGTCTTCTGCTTTATTTTTTAGATTTTTCTTTGAGAAAAGAATACCACAGTAACTCACGTGAAAGATGGTAGAAGTTGCAAAGTTGGCCATTTAAGTTTAAAAACTACAAAAGATAAAATTAAAATAACCTGTGTCTGTACTGATATAGTTTTGGGCAAGATTACTTATTTGTGCAGGGAGTCAGAGGCCCTGTAAAATAGCATGGACTTTTAATTGTTATTGAATGAGGGATGAGAAATTATATTCTCTGTTTAATGCATTTGAAGTACATAAGGGAAATTAAGTTTTAGGAGGCTCTGTTATGAATTTTCTTAGTCTTTTGAGCCTCTAGGCCAAAAGTGCATGAAGGACTTGATGGTTCTAGAGGACTGACAAATCTAACTTTCCTTATGTTGTAAGCTCTTGGATTCCACTGGTATTCTTGTATTCAGTCCAGAGCTTATGTGTGGCCAAATCACTATTGCCATCGGTAGTTTTTTTTCCAATGCTTAAATGTCCAAGTTCTCTAGAAAAATGCTTATGACTTATTTTTTGAGTTAGATAAAATGATTATAATATTTATGCAGTAGAAGACTGAATAAAAATACTGTTGGCGTAAGCTCACTTTGACGTGGTTAACTTTTTTTATAAAAGAGTACTCAAGAATGTAAATAAAAGAATATAATGATGCGATGGTGGAAATACACCATATGAAATACATTTACAATACAAACAGATATAAAAACATTGAATATATAGAAGTAAAGTGAGTAACTTTGGGAGGCTTTGTAAATTCCTCCAGTAAGTACCAATACACACATGAAGATACCTAGACACCTCAAGGCACTTTGGCTTATTCTTCAAACTAAGTGGATGATGCTTTTAAAAACTATAGTTTCTTGTTAGAGCAATAAACATTTTTTGATGCATATACCTATATCTGTGGAAGCATAGATGCTTAGGTACACAGTACAAGCTGGAAGAACATAGGTACAAAAATAATACAGTCAAGAGTAGGAAGAAATGAAAACTAAACAATATGCTATTAATTAACTAATACTACAAAAATTATTCTAGAATAAGTATTTTCAGATACTTTTTTTCTATAGACAGCTTTATTAGCATTGGGTTTATATGATCCATTTTTTCAATATTTTTATAACATCAGAAAATGAAACAAAAAAACCCCAACCCTGTGTGCTCCCAAACTGCTTTGAAAATGTCTGTTTAGGATTAATTTAGAGAATTCCTTCAACCAAAAAGTGTATGTATGTATTTATCACTTTAATAAAGATATATTCAATTAATTTTGAAAACCAGAGTAGAAAATTAATTTCCCTCCCACAGTCTTAATGAAGAAATAAAGAAACTAATTTCCCATTGCTGTTAGAGGGGTAATCCACTCCTTCACATATTAAGAAATTAATGTAACACATCTAGTCAGCCAAAGAGTCTCTGATTCTTCCCCTCCCCCAATCTCTTACACAAGCTTATTTTGTATAATGCAACTATGAAAAACAAAATTGAAAGAGACTTAAGTCTTTTTATGTCTTTCAGATGTCGGTATGTGCTAATTTTAAGTCTGATGCTGTTCTCAATAAAATCATCTATTATTTTTGATAATACTTGCTAGTTTTGGTTTTCTTTTTCAAAAAATAATAATTGTATGTTTTAAAAAAAAGAAGCAAAACCAAACCTAAACACTCTACACCTTTTTCTGAAAAAAATAGCAGAAAAATGTTAAGGAAGAATTGTGACTGACTTTATATGTTTTTGTAGCATTTGTGGGTGTTTATGTGGTCTAAACTCATCCTTTTTATTTGAACTAAATACAGAAGAAATATATTTTCTTACTTTTATTTAAAAATTGTTTTGAATCTAATACCATTTTGTTATGCTAAGAATATATTTGAGCGGAGTTTTATAACTGAAAAGCCAGATCAAGAAGTTATTTTAAGGTATTGGAAATTAGTATTTGAGAGATGCTCAAACTTACAGTACTAGAAGTTATTGTCTTAAGTCAGACTTTATATTACATACATAAGCAGCTTGATTTTTTTTTTTTTAATAGAACAGCACTCCCTGCATGAGCAAGGCAGTAGCTGACAGTACACTCGGTATGAATGCAGTTTATGTCCTAATGTAAGGAAGAAAAATACGAGATTATGTTAACGCTCCTTTAAGGAGGCAGTTCAGATTAAAAAAAAAAAGGGGGGGGAGGAATCTCAGATTAAAGTTTTGAAACTTGTTACTTGTAGCAGACATTTTTGGGGTTTAATCTTTTTTTGATGGTGAGTGTTCAGCAAAGCAGTTGGTTGTGTACGTAACTTTAACTTACAAATAGCGTCATTGATAGGAGAAAGCTAAAGGGTAAGTGTACATTTAATTTGTTTCTTGATCAGGACTCCTTCTACAACAGGCAGAACAATGGAGCTTTATTAGCCATCACTGGTCAGTTGGTTTGTGTGAATGTGACATAGTTCCGAAAATGGGGAGATATCCCGATCAAGAAGCAATGAAAATATAGTGGCTCTAAGGACAAAGATGTAAGACATAAAGTGTTTTGGAAAGACTTGAGACAATAGAATCTGAAAGGATTTAAAAATCAAAGATAGGAGGCCAAAACCATCTTTTTCATATGCAGGGATGATGGAAAGAAATTAATTTCCCTCCTTCGTGTCCCTCTTCCCACCCCCTGGTTTGAGCAAAAGTAACAAAAATAGCTGTAGGAAGACCTACAGACCCATTTAACGTGGGAGGAAGAGCAGTGGGACTGATGTGGAGCTTGGCAGAAAGCAGGAGTCCCAAATTCCTGTGAGTCGGGAGCCCCAGCCCCATGCAGGGGTCTGGCTCAGAGCAAACCTGGCTGCCTCCTTGCCCAGGGCCAGGTTCTGCTGCCTGAGGGGCAGCATCTCTGCTCCCCCCTACCCCATGCCGAACCTCTACAAGGGGTGATGTTCAGCACCCCTGCCAGCCCTGGCACGAGACCTGTGCAGCAGCTTGCAGCTGTGAGAGGGGACAGTTTCTGAGGAGACCTCTTGATTTGAAGTGCCTGGCCATAGGTACTACTGAACTCCTTCAGGGATCCCAAAGAGAGTGTTTTCCCATTCTGGTGGTGTACCGTGCCACTAAGGGTCAACCTGGCTGCAAAAATGAATTTGCCATGGTGAAAAGAGTTAGCAGAGGGGAAACCACGTAAAGGTCCATTGCACCAGACAAAGGTGTGTCTAGGCCGTAATATATTAATTTTATTTTTCTGGGCTGTCTTGAATATGAGGGTGTACTGTAGCCAGAGGAACGGCAGTACTTGCATATACAGCCTCAGTTTTGCAGAGACAAAATGAGAACAGAGGCTAAATTCAACCCCCTTTGGTAAATTCTGAACAAATAATCCCTTCCCTATATGTCAAACCAAAGGAAGGCTTGACTTTTTGGCTCTTACTTTCTTCTTCAAAGATAAGTATTTATTCTCTCCATTAAGTGAATATTTTCTTTCATTTTTGCTTCCCGACCATGTGCAACATAATGTCTATAAGAACCATTATCTCTAAGAACCATTGATTCCAACAGGAGTGCTCTATGAGAAGAACAGTATGTCTTTCAGGACTATATTCCTGGTTTTTCTCTGTTATGTTTCGATATTTGTATGCAGCTTTATTGTTTTCAGAATGAATCCCAGTGGTTAGTTCTTTTAATGTCTCTAGTAGATGTTGTTTGCAGTATTTCAGTCTTCTTTTAAGTGTTTCAGTATTTTCTTCTATAGATACGTTTCTTGTAAACTCATTTTACTTAGTTGAAAACCATCACAAAAAGACTGATGCTGAATTAAAAAGCAGCAGTCTCACTGCAATAATTAATAACTTGGAAGAACATAACAAAAATGTCTGGGGACAAATGTTCTGTTGTGGTTCTGAGAGCTTGACACAAAAAAATGTGAAAGGGTGGAGAACAGTCCATTTGCTGTAGTCCATCCAGAACAGAATATTCCTCCCAGGTGCATTGGTCTGGTCATAGTAAAGATTTATACAAAAATTGTTATGAATGGAACCATCAATGAAGTTTTGTAAACACAAGCCAAATACGAGGACTGTTCCCATTTTCCCTCTTGGGCATCTTCATGATGTCTAAATTACCTGTACAACGCATTAAAGCAAGCTGAAGTCCAGATTATTTTAAACTGCTTCCATACTGGGAACATGAATCTTCAATCTCAGCATTAAATATAATCCCAGTATATTTCTTAGTTATATGGGAAACTCCTATCAGAGTGTAACTTAAAGAATGTAGAAATATTATTTAATATGTAAAGTTGAGAAGCATATCTGGTTGTTACCCATTTTTAATTTTAAATTATTGACATTTTCCTTTTGGATTGAATTTGTCAGATTAGCAAGGACCTCATTTTATTAGACCAACAGTTGAGACTGTGAGTTGAATATAATCCCTGAATCGTCATAGCCATATGAACTAAAATTGATAATGGACCAACCCCATTCTATGCAGCACTGGCATTACCACTGAAGTTTCAGACAGAAGTTTCCTCGTTAAAGTGTGGTTAGTCCCAATATGCCTGGTCACTTAAAAATATGTAGATAATCTACAACATGTTCTTTTGACATAGAACACAAATACCCAAATTATTTCATATTATTTTACTCTTTACTTGTACTGTCTTTGTGCAAATACTCTTGGATAGTAGTCATATTAATAGACATGAAAAATATCAATTGTATTTTCTGTAAGAATTTGTCGTTCCATGCTCTACTTTTGAAGTAACTTGAAATGAAAACACAAAATTGATGTTTTCACTTCAGTGTACTATGTTCAGATTACCTCAGAGGTATAGGGATACATTTGTACATAAGGAACTTAAAACCAAAACAAAACAAAGGAAACAAACAAACAAAACCCCAAAACATACAGAAAAACCCCACACAACACAGACAGATGTAACTGCAAATATTATTTTCTAGAAATATGACTTGCTAAATAAATGCAATTTATTTTGCAACTTGCAAATAAATAATAAATGTCACATTACTATTTTATGAAATATCTCAAGTTAACAGTAATATTGTAAATTCTAAGTATAAATTAACTAATTAACTGAATTTGAGCTAAGTCTAGCAATAGCATCTGCTGGGAGAGAAAAGGCATTTATTGAAACATAGTATTTCATTGGCATGTTTTGTTATCAAGTATACATTGTATTTTAAAATGTGCACATGATCTAAAGCAGGTATTTACAATAAAGACGGATGCAGATTTGAGATTACATCTGAAGATATTAGTTATATAGAGGCTTCATTAGAAGTATTTTAAAAATAATTTGACTTTTCTTCAAAAAGAGATTTTTTTGTTAAAGTATAAATGTATGTGATTAACACTATCAGAATTCCTAGTGAAAACCATTAGAGCAATGATAAAGGTTTGTTTAGTATGTTAGTCTACTTAGACTACTAAATGTATCTCAAAGATTGGAGTGCTGTGTTGAATCGCAAACATGATTTCCAAAAGCTGCTATAGCGAATATCTACTAGTCTGGTGTTCATTTGTAGCATTGTCTATAAAATTCAGATCTAGATTACATAGTTCAAAACTTCAGCAAAAGAATGCTTTCTGAATTGTACTTTGGAAAATATTTCCAGGTATCATTGTTTCCTATAAATATTTTAGGCTTTACCAAGTAAATCATAGGATTTCGAGGGAAAAAAGCAACTCATTCCACAGTGACTATGTCATCTTTTCATAAAATGTGATTTATGTGTGACATTAAATACACATAAGTATTTGCTATGAGCTTAATTGAAAGACACTTGCACTATACAATTTACAGAAATTGTACTTTCATGAAAGTTCATGCTGTTGAAGATGGTAGTGCAGGAGACATGCAAACAATCTTGAGTGAAAAAGAATTTTTTGGTACTTTTATATCTGAATTTTAGCATAAAGAGGAAAATAAGTGAAAAGGGTTCCTATATTACCTTCAAATTTGTGTTCTGTTTTCTTTTAAGATAGGACATATATTTCTACAAGTCACTTGGATTGTTCTATTCCCCTTGTCCAGGAAATGAAATAGTTACTGGAAACCTATTTATTTCTTATGTTCGTTATCCCGTTTCTTTTTGCCTCTTTCAAGTTTGATCAAGCAAAAGTAATGAACCCTAATAGCCAGTTATTAGATGACTTCAGCTTGCATTCCATGTTAAGTGTAAATCCTTGATAAATAAGTTCCTGCATACCTTTTCATTATAGTGCTCATTTTCACGTTATACTCCTTTTATGCTTTGCCTGAATTGTATGACTTTGTATCCCCTTTCTTCCTCTTACACCTAGGTCTTCTTCCATGCAGCAGTTCAGCATTGATTTATTAATGATATGCAGATAAGTAGAAAAATGAATGTTAAGTTTTGCAGAGAACTACTTAGTTAGTAAAGTCATAAACTGACACTATGGTTACTACTTAAATAATGAATAACAGCATACATTTTTGAAGCTGTTCTTAATGAAACTCTTTAAAGTGTTGTGATTCTTTATATAGTGCTATTAAAAAAAATTGCTGGATATAGTATTTTCAGTTTTAATTCTCGTAATTTTCAGAGAAAATGGTAAAAAGAGTTGGACAAACCATTTTGTAGTATCTGATCTTTAAATAATCCAATTGTATTTAACATGCTATGCTTGTTGTGTTATCTGGCTCTTTTTATCTTGAAGTCAGTGGGAGTGAGAGCAGGATTGAGTTTGGAGTACATAAGATTCTGCAGTTGAAGGCTGAACTAAGTGTTTGTGTAAATAAAAAGTCAATTTCATTGAAAAGTGAAAATTCACTGGCAGATCTTCCTGAACAGATAAGATATTCTGGTTATGTATTTCCACTAGTCATCCACTAATACTCAAAACAGCCGTGAACAGCTATGGGGAAAATGCATTCTCAACCAACCTACTGCTCAACTGTTTTAAGCCTGGTATGTGTTAGCTGAGGATTTTTTGTGGTAAAATATCTGTAACAAAGATTGGTTTGTGATACATGGAAGCCTCAGCACTGACTCATGATCGTGACCACAGTGGTACCTGGTAAGGTTAATGAGGACTAACTTGATCATGCATGAGAAAGGAGATTCACCCTTACATCGGCATAGGAAGCATTCAGGAGGGTCGATGTCACTGCGGGTTCCCAGTATTACTGGAGTTGGTCTTTCTAAGAGTATTCCTTTGGGACCCTGTGCTCATGAAGCCACATAGCCAAGAAAAAAAAGTTTTCGATGAGGAATTATTGGGACTGAGTAAGAGTATAGTTCTGAGTATCATCATTCTGCTTATCTTTTTAATATTGAGCACATGTTATTTCGGATATCCCATTTAAAAAAAAAAATCTTTTTTAACTTGAGTGGTTTGGAAATGTTGATTTTTTGATATAAAGCATTTTCTTTTTCATGTGTGTTCCAACAAAGTTGTGCTGTATACCTCCCAAAAGTCGAATTGCCTTCTCCTTAGTGTTGCGTGTGCTTTAAATAGCTGTTAAATCAAATGTGATAGTTTCAACAAAATCAAATAAACAAATCTAATTTATTGTGCCAAAAAAAAAAACTCTGCGGAAAAGTAGTACAAACTTGCGACAAAATACTCATCCACTTCAGAACTAAGTAGCAGGATGTATGAGATGAGGAAAAAGAAAGTACCAGATATGCCTTTGAAAAACAAATGATCTTCTGGGTCGCATTCACTGTAAAAATGAATTTACGCGTGGTGTCACTAGAGGGCAGAGTAAAGGATTTGAAGGTACATTGGCTCCATTTCAGTGTTGTGAAACGTTATGAGAGCGCTGAGCGTAAAGCCTTTCTGCCCCGAAGGTGTCTGCTCCTCTTCTGCTTTCCTTCAGGGGGAGTTTGGTGGGAGGGCGGCAGCGTTCGGGTCTAGGAAGGGGTCGCGGGCTTGGAAGTACAGCTCGCTTCCAGGAGGGTTTACATTTCACACTGAAAAGGGTTACGTGTCCCACGCTTATATATTGCTAACCAAGTAAAAGTAACTGTATTATAAATGTGTGCTGCCTCTCGCTGTGCGCAGTAGGAGGCCGGGGCGGCTCAGACCCCCCCGAGGGGAGCAGCCATCCCGGCGCGAGGGCGGCCGTTGGCGGGAAGGCGGTGCCGAGGAGGATGGGGAGGGAAGGGGCACCGTGGCGCCCCAGCTTGCTGCCCGGAGAACGGGGTAAGCTGGGGGGTCTCGGTGCTGCCGGCTGGGTGGATGTTCCTGCTAGAGAATAACCTGCCTCCGCTCCGGTGGAACTGGCGGAAAACAAGTGGCTTTTGTTTTTGAAAATAAAAAAAAAAAGGGGGGGGGACGGACGGACGGACAGTTTTCCAACTGGGCCTGGGAGGCCACAGCGCTTTTAATAATCTTGGGCCTGTCCTGGAGAGAGTGATGTCTTTCCTCATTTTTATTATGTAAGGCTTACTCTCTTGCTTTTCATATGGATTTGTTTATGCGATGCCCTATCCGAAGTCTAGAAATACTTAAGCTTCTAGCTAGGCTGCTTGCCTCTCAGCATAAGAACAATTTCACCACGCTACAGGTCTGTGAGGAAAATACATTAATACCTGGGGCATCTTTTCTGTCAGTATCTTTTCCAAGTCTGTTCTGAATCCACATTGACAAAAAAGTATGGAAGAGTTGCTCCTGCTTTTGCTGTGCGTGTCTCCTTGCACTTGCACGTATACCCTCCCTTAGTTTATTTGATGCTTATTGCATTGCTTGTCTCTGTATGCCAGTGTGTTTCAGCCTACAGGTGACTACAGAGAAGTATGCCTGGTTTGGAACTGTGGTGTCTTTTCTGGTTTAGTTTTGTCTGAGACCCCAGTGTCAGTTGCATGTCACTGTAGCTATGGGGATAACTTTTAGCTGAAAAAATAACTAAACATGTAGCCAACAGTAGAGCGCTTCAACTTACAAAATTTATCCTCAGTAGGAAAGCTGAAGTCTTGTCTTTCACTTAGGAATTTGAACAAACGTGCAAAACGTCTATATTTACTGAGTATTTCTAGTAAGATCTCGGTCACATTGTCTCTTGTGTTCATGGTAAAGGCTAACATGAAAAAAGCTCTGAAAATAGTGTCTTCAGTATATTTGTGTGTCCTCTTAAAAGTGTTGCTGTTTTGGTTTTTTATGCCTTTTGCATTCAAGTTTTTATCACTGTGCCACATATAATTATGGTCTTCTAATGCACCTTTACAGAAACATCATGCATGCTGTCTTCTGTCCTGCAAAAATACTGTACATGTTGATCGTGTTTTAGACTGGGTATGCAAAGAGGGAGAGCAACATCGGCCTGGTTTCTGCAGTCTCTGCTGTTCTGAGGTTTTGGGGGTGCTGTGGCATGGGGAGGAGACAAAACTCTGTCCGGGAACGAGGCTGCTCTTTGCCTTCTCCTGCTGTTCCTGACCTCCTGTGGGAGCTGTTCCAAACCTGGTGCTGCAGAGACGTCCTTATGCTAAACCTATAGCAGGATGCACATATGTAGGATTAGGAAATTGTTCTAATGATGGGACAGCAATTTTTTTCACTGATACCGACGTTATCTATGATGCTCAGGCAGAAAAGAAGCAATTTTCTTGTCATAGTGTGCCCCGTTGAGATAATAATTCCTCTCCTTTTGAAGTTTACCATAGGGATCGCAAAATATTTAATAGTAATGTTTGTGTAAGTTCTGTTGAGGAATAGTTTGTGGGGGGAAAAAGAAATACTTCTTGTCAGACACATTTAAAAGAGAGAAGAAAAAAAAATCAAAACAAACCACCAGCCTTCAGGCAAATCAGTTCTTTCTGAATATAAAATAGGTATTGCCAAAATGTTGGAAATAAGTTAAATACCAGCAGTGCCTGAACTTGCTGACACTGGAGATTGTGTTTGCTTCTCCTGTGGCCATGTCCCTAATCTTTTGGATTAGATTTAGCCAAGAGAGCAATTTATTCCCCTTAATGAGACTGTCATGTAAAAACCACTCCACAGATCAACATGATTCTGAATGATGCTTCCATAGCAGACAGCCTTCTTTGATTGATAAAACTAAGTTCACAGATCTTTAGATTTCTCACATATGGGTATGGTTTTCTTCAATCCATTCCTAGGCATAAATCTGTTTAATGTTAATATTATATTATTTTGGACTGATCTCTTACTTGATGGTACTATATTTCCTTGTTTTACACTTGGTATAGTTATTTCACAACTATAACTATAAACAAGTAGCAATTACCACATCAAAATGCTACCTGAATGCATCTGCTCTTTCTGCAGTGTGAGATGTGTTGCAGATGAGTACTGAAAACTGCAGTAGTTGCTTGCCTTGTGCTGCCAAAGTACTTCTACTGGACGAGGAAGTTAGTTGAAGCTCTCATTGCTTCTGATACCTTAGTCCTTGCACAAACAGGTTTTTAGGAAACGATGTAATTTATAGTCCATGGCTTTGGCTGTAATTGCGAGGACAGCATAGTTCGTTAGGTTGTCGACTAGGTGGCGGTGTGGTGTTTAAAACGAAGGTGAACTGCTTTTTGACTCACTGACAGACCTCTAGATTTTCCTGTGCCTGTGTAAAATCCTCAACTGTGTAAAATTTGGGTAAACCTGGGTTCTGTTAATCCCTTGAACAGTTAATGTCTCTATACTAATAGCTAAAAGGACGCCGACTAAATCTTAAAAAATATTAGGATTGAAAGGTTAGGGAGAATTTAATCCCACATACAAGTGTGTTGTAAGTAGATATGCATTTTTACAGTCTTAATTAAAATGCAGCTGTCTTATGTTTTCATTTTTTTTTTCTTAATTTGAGCTGAAATGAGTGAAGATATTTTTTTGCTATTTTCTGAATAATCTTTTTTTACTTGTGGTTGGAAAAAAACTTCTTTTATTATCTATGGTCTTACCATAGTATTGTCCTGTAAAAGACAGATTTATTTTTTATTACAGAAGGTAAGGATCCTGAAAATGTCTTTCTGTCATTGGTAGACTGACTGACCAACTTACATAATATGAAAATTTTAAATCTTCTGGTTTTGAAAAATGCCTGGGCTGACTCGCTTGTGAAAGATTATATATTTTCATCAAAAGAATTCAAAGTACTGAAAGAAACCACTTTTAATGGGGCGGGGGGGGTGGTGGCGGGTGGTGGGGGTGTGGGGGGGGGGGAATGCAGATCCAAAGCAATGTAGTACTTGAACAACCAGTTCCAATCTCTTACATTTCATCCAGGTTTCAATAGGTAGCTAATACAGACTTTGGAGTAACTAACAAAGCATGCTTGAAAACATCGCTCTTCAATTTATGTTTACTATAGCTCTGTATTTGATGGCAGTAATCTTTACTGGATTATAATCTAAAAAGATGATTTGGAGCACTGTGATAATTGCTCGAAATAGCTATTATCACATCAAAATCAAGTATTGCAGATTGAATAAAAACGCCTGTCAGAGGGACTTTCCTGTATGCTTTCTGGGGCATCGGTTTGGTCTTCTCAGGAGTGTGTTGTTCAGCTTTCCTTCATTCTTTTGTTGTCATACAATCAGTGTACACATAGCATGCTTAGCTGTTATATTTAGATGGGTTTGAAACACAAATAAAGATGTTAACCATATCACCATATTTTATAATAATTCGCTTATCTCTACTTCCTAACAGTAGCTTCATTAACATGCTGAAATAGAGTTGGAAATGTGGAGAAAACAAAACCAAAAGCTTTTAGGCTAACAGGAGAAAACAAAACAAACAACCCATACCCACTGCCTCTTGACCAAGAAAATCTGAGGATTCTAGCAGCCGAGTTCTTTGTCCAATTCTTTTTCCACAACTTTATTAAAACCTGAAACTTTGAAAAGAGATATATTGCCAGCCAGGTTGTCTCAGATTACTAGTATCTAATGATGGTTTTGTCGGCAAAGGTTCTAAGGCATGTTTTTAAGGACAATTGTTATGCTCTGTTATGGAGGTAATGTTGATCTCACCCCCACAAAGGACGTGATGCTTTCCTGGGTTTTGACAAAGGCAACTTTAGAACAAGTGTGCAGCTTCCAGAATGAAAATCTTTACGCTTATCTTGAATTTAAACAAATGCCATTGAATTTAGGCCAGAAGCTTCTAATACCATAGATAAGGATGACTTGATGTGACTAGGACTATTTTGTCTTTGGAAAATAAGAAATAATAGCAGGTTCACAAATCTGTTCCTTGGCTAAATTGCGCTGAATTGTGGCATATCTACTATGTGGAATAAATCTGTTATTTTAAGCCTTCAGCTGTTAGAGCAGCAAAGAACAACATCTTTGCTTTCTTTAGTAACAGGCTTTGTTATATGCACTGTCTGTTTCAGAATTTCTGTCATGAGCCCTCTAGACAATTCTGTCCTGCTTTGTTAAGGTAAACTAATAAAAGCGTAGCCTCTAACTTTAGGAGAGAGCATGAAAAAGGGTAGAGTGAGTAGACGCAGAAAATCCATCAGTAAAGGGCCAGAGAATGTTCTCCAGAAAAGCCTGGAAGAAGCAGTCGGGTTCCACCAGTCTTCAAAGGTGTCTTGTCAAAACATAAATTGCATGCTGATGGTAATGTTGTACTTGACTCTTACACTATAAAAAGCAACACATGATCCAAATTAGTGTTCTGGGCTAATTTAAAAATCCTGTAGTTGCAAGGTCAAGGAGAAGAATTACTGTTCACTTCCATTTAGTAGAAGAGAGTTATAACTGGATTTTTGTTTGTTATTGATGAAATAGTGAGGTAGAAGGACCCTTTGCCTGACCTAGGGCAACTGTTCTTAGATTAAGTGTATGCTCACCAAACTTGGGTTTATGTAATGTATGAGTAAAAGAAGATACTATGGAATTTCAGTATCAATATTTATTTAGAATTAAAATTAAAGTTGTCCTTTAAAATAAATACTTTGCATGGATAATACTATGTGATTTACTGTAATATTCCAATAAATCATATAATTTTCTGTATTCAAAACCCACCAGTCTGCCCCATCCCTCCTGTAGATGATTTTTTTTTTATTTAAGATGGTATGACTACAAAAATACAAACATTAGTTTTTTATTGTCTTCCAATTCTGAGCCTTTTCAAAGAGTCCAGGTCTTGATATTATATTTTGAAGACAAACATAATTCTTTGTAAATTAAAACCGATATACTGGTATATTAATCTTACTTTTAGAAAAAAATTGTCTTATAAGGTTGGCAATACACTTTTAAAAACTGAAAAGTTTGGGATTTTTTGAGAATTGATTATCTTCTAAAGTTTTAGAAGACTCTGAAGGAAATACTTTTTTGTATGATTCTATAATGATTTTTAGATCCTCATGATAACAGATGACAATGAGTAGATACAGTAATATTCTTAACAAAACTGCAGAGGAGATCTTTAAAATACAAGTTGCATGGTGGATTCTCTTCTAGGAAAGAAATATTTTAGTTAAATAGCACCTTGTTGTATGCTGATACATAATTTTTGTAATTGCCAGAGGTAATGCCTTCTTTCCCAGAACCTACATTTCTGTGAAATGTTTAGGTTATTTGCTTTGGTGGATTTGTATGTGTGAGTGGAGCCATTCTCATCTAAAACCCAAAACAGAGAATTAAACCAACACAGCTCACTCAGGAGAACGCGTTATATACTGTTATCCACTGTGTGGTTTCTCATTACACCACTGTCAGCAGTCTGGAACCTGAAAGGAGTTTCCTGCATGGGGGTAACCTGCCAGTATAGGTTTTTCAAAGCTCAAAGGAGTTGTATCTTCCGGGCCTGTACAGATGAATTGCGGGGTGTGTGTGTGTGAATCCAGTGTTGGTTGGGTGTGGGTGATGTCTGGGCTACACAAAGGTAGCTGTTTTTGCTGAAAGGATGGTTTATATTCTTGTTGAAAGATGTGGGATGGAGAAGTATTATAACCTTCTATGGAAAATAAGAAGTAACTTATTTTTCCATAAATCCCTAACTTGAAAAATGAATTGATCAAATGTAACTGCATACAATATTTTTCAGCCTGTAAAAGTTTAAAAATAAATAACCCTACCTACAGAAAAATCTCTGAATCTAAAACAGGAAAAAAAAAAACCACAATTGTGATAGGGAGAGCGCTCACTTTTTTTTTCAATCAAAGCGAGCCCAGGAACTTTAAGATGCTGTAACTCTTTTGATCCAGTAAAAGAGGTGTTAAACCACATAAACCTTTACATATGGAATCTTAACAAGTCAGTGGTTCTTACACGATGTAGCTTTTTCTAGATTTGTCTGTTGTCCCTATGTAGGCAATGTACTGAGTTGTCTTAGTAGTCCAAATTTTATGGCATGCTGTGTCAGTAGGTTATCTTATTGAGGAGGAATCCCACCTGGCTTATACAACCAAGGTGTCAGGCAGACATGATGATTGGAATCTGGAAAATTATGAACACCTGCTTTTTTTTCTAGTGCTTTCTGGTGAGCTCATCCTAGCATAATCATGGAGTCTGGGCTCTTACACTCCTGTGGTACGGTTGACTGCTTGTTTTCTAATTCCTAAACTTATATGTAAGTTACAGCTTTATAAACTTATAATAGAACTTAAAAATTTATCTCATTTTTATTTTTTTAAGATAAGAATGGATTCAAGTCCAATCTGTTTTAGTTCTCTTTAATAAAAGCAGATGTTTGAACAGTATCAAAAAGACATTTCCTTGGAAAGTGAGAATGTGTATGTGAGACTTACTATCTTGCTTTTTATGAACCAGGCAGTGCCTCTAAATATATTTTGGTCTTTAATGATCATAAAGGTAACTTCATCCTGCGTGGCGTGATCATTTATTTATAATGCTGATAACATCTTGTATAAAATTCAGGCATACTACGCCATTTTTGCATATAATTTTTTTTAAAAGAATTTAAAAGTGGGCAGTATTCTATGCTCTTTAGTTTAACATGACAAAAAATCTGGAGCATACTTGTTAAACTGTAATCTGACTTGATGGTTCCACAGCATCAATAACATCTTGAAAATACAGTAACTCAACATACTTAGATTTAAATTTTAGCTCTTGACTAGACATAACTGTATTTATGTGGATGTGTTATGTACCTGGATGAATTTGTTTTGGTTGCATAAACTTTTGTACTATTTTTCACAAATAGTCATAGAAGTGTTTCGTACAGCTAAAATGTCAGTTTTAGTGGGCTGCGTCTGAAGCATAGGGGTGATAGAGTTGATTCTTATAACTTGTGTATCTACACCTGCTGAGGATGGCCATCCCTTTGATCAGAAGTTACTAGACTTAAGCAGATAGTTTCTCCACTAATATTTTTCATTCCTGTATTTCACCAAGCACGGAATTTGATGCTTACACTTCAGTGTAATTTTTCTGGAGGTAGCACTTGCAAACACTTTAGATTATCTTAAAGCAGTTGTTTTGTTTGTTTCTTGTGTGTATGTAAGTACCTATAAACAAACAAATGAAAATCAATAATTATTTCTCAAGGTTGATACATGGTTTAAAAACTGATTCAGCCTTTGTTGAAATGCCTTGTTTCTAAAGGCATTTGAACATTGAAATTACCCTGTTTCTAAAAAGTCACTCAGGGTGTTGCAAAAATGTACCTGAAGGGGGTTTTGTACAAAAATAATATAGAATTCTGCACAAAGGCAATATTCAAATGTGTTAAGTCAAATAGTAGGGGGAATGTATTTCAAAATAGTTTTTAAAAGATATTGCTATCAGTTGCACTTCTGGTGTTTGAATGTTTTAGTTAATATCAAAACCTACAGTTGTTATTGTGGTAAAATGATAGTCTGAAATTGATGCTGTTATACTATAACAATAAGGACGTGACTCATGTATTTTATGTACACATGCATTCAACTGTAGTGACAAATGGCTTCATGCTGTGTGATTAAATGCATATTAGCATTTGCCCTAGGCATTTGATTATTACCATCTTTACTTCATTACATTACCACACTGTATGGCCATATAATTTATAAGATAATACAGACATCACTTTGTTGCTGATAGGAATTATTCTGTTTTATGGATGGTGTCCTTTAATTTTGCCTTTCATGGATTATAAAATTGGTTAATATCTGCTGAAGTGAATCACTGGAGAAGCAAATAAAGATGTTGGCCTCAGGTCACAGTGTCATTTGTGATACTGGCAAAATCTTACAGCCTCATTTATCCCTGTACATGATTGATAACACTATGGGTTAAATGGAGAAAGCTTTGCTTCCATTAAAGGATCATCATGAATGAAGACCTCCCACTTAAAAGTCAGGCGTGATGAGAAGACAAGAGACTATCTACAGGTCAAATTAAATAACTTAAATAATTTAAGTGGAATGACAGTGTAATTTGTTCATTCTGTGTTATTACCCTGACCCCTATCAGGCTTATAGGCTAACTTACTTTCTAGTGTAGGGTATTTAAGATGTAATTTTTAATAAGTGTTTTTCAAAGATATAAAGCCCTTTATGGCACTTAAAATTGTGTTAAAATGGATTTTTTAATGTGCTTTTTAAAAAGTAATTTTTGTCCTTATTTTGTTAAACATAAAACAAGTAATAGGAAAGCAAATGTAGTAAATGCTTCAGAATAGGAACTTCAATCATTTTTACTTTAACTTTTAGAATGTTATCTCATGTATGCTCCAGATTATTTTTTTTAAATTATTTCAGAGGTATTCTGACAAATACCAGTTGCTAAAGTAAAAACGCATCTATTGGGGAATATCTTTGATTACATGAGAATTTTTTTTTTTAATTTTCTGTGTCAAAGGACATTTATTAGTTGTTATACATCTTTACAGTAGCTCTAGACAGTTGTACTAATGTGTGATATCGAAAGTAGGCATTTTACCAGTATGATAGATATTTTAAAGTATTTTGTAACTTTATTATTGTATTTGGTATATTTTTGTTTCTAGTCAAGCATAGTATAAACTATTTGGCAGGTAATTAAGTTCTTTGACCTCCTGTGGTGGAAGAGACCACAGAGGTGTCTTGCAGTCAGCTCAGAGGAGGATGAGAGGGAACATGTATAACTTATACCATACCTTGCAGTTTGCAACAGTAGGCTGTGAATCATTTTGTTCCAGTCTTGGAAAAGCGGTCTGAGTACAAATTGCCCATGAGAAAATGGTACTTTCACAATGAAGGGATGGGTGAAGACTCAATGAGCTTCTCTCAGAAAAGCCTTTATCCTTACTCACTGCATTAGGGAGGTGAAGTCTTGTTTGTCAAGTGCTCCTGCTGAGATCAGTCAGCTGAGAGAAAGCCCATGGATGCCTGAGGCCCATTTTCTTCCATCCCATAGAGTATAGCATTGGTTTGAAAATATCCCCCTGAAAAAATAATTCTCGGATTGCTTCTGTGATGGGAAGGAAAATTGCAAGCCCCAGTGTCTATCAGTTAATACACATTTTTCTACTGGTTGACTTGAACAGAAATTATTTCATGACTGAAGTGCACTTCACCTGCCTTTGTAGGATGAATCCCAGTTAGACCATCCTATTTGTGTGTCAAGTTTTTCACAAGCACTCTTATGTTTTTTCCCTTCTTAACACAAGCTACCAGGATTCTCCATTTGGTGACAGTACTGTCTTGTAGAAATTCACCACTGTAGAATCCCCCAACTCCAAAACTGTAATGTCAGCTGACAGCAATAGAATTAGAGCATGCATCATGTCTTAACATTATATTTGCAAAATATTACCCTTCAGATCAGAATATAGCATGATTAAAAGTGAAATCAAATAGCTCTGTGCCTAATCTATTGTGCATCATATTTTAATTTTTATTAGTTTTGTGGCTATGATCATCTCCCAATATGTGGTATGATATCAAAAGTTTTGTTTGTGGTAGTGCTTCATGATTTAGTGGTACAACATCTATCAGTAAGGAAACAGTTTTGAAAACTTGGGTGAAAGGAACGAAAATTTTCATGTGCTTTGGGAGGGTCTGACCATCAATTCTAAATTCTTTGGCTAAAAAAAAAAAAGTAGTGTTTTTTAATCCCAGTGCTTTACTTAAAAACAAAACAACAAAAACAACACCACCATCACCAAAACCCCAAACCAAACAAACCCCAAAAACAAAACCAAAAAAACCTAAGCCTAAACTGTGTCTGAAATGTGTGCAGATTGGCTGCACAATGCCTGATTCATGTTGGCACATTGACACTACAGATTTGTTGCCTGAAGTGATACACATTTGTATATGGCTCTTACTCAGACTTTTATTCACCACCTCTTCAGAAGTCCTTCAAACATGCACATTTTGACACTGACAAAAGAAGTTATGTAAATATTTCGTATTAAATGGTTCAGTATTAGTCGTATGTTTTAAAAGGGAAGACAAACATTAGCCTGATTTTTGTGTTTTTAGCCAAACCATTATTTCAGTAACTTACAATAACTTCTGTGGTGGGGCAACTAAGCAGGGAATCAATCTATTATCCATGACCAAGCAGCTTAAATTTGATCTATGTTAGGGTTTTATTTAGACAACAGCAGAAAAAGTGGTGAGCCCTGATTTGTGGTTGTTATGGCCCCGTGATACAGACCAGGTCTCTGTTCTTCCTGCAGGAATTCCTTCCTAAGGGTTCTGTGGCAGTGGCCAGGTCAGTCATAACTCCTGTGCTCTACCCCTGCCTCTTTAATTCTTCGTCCAGAAACACACATGGGGTGTCTCTGGGAAGGAATAGCATTATGTATTCTAGTGGACTGGTGGAAATTCGGTCTTAAGTATTAAAAAAAATATTATCTGGGAAGTACAGCTGAAACATGTACAGTTGTTATCTTTTCGTAAAACAAATGCTAAGTGTTGTCACTAACAAAGATGCTTTGTCCCTACAGAGACACATGGGTCTTATGTTAGCACAACTCCTTGCTTGACAACAGTTGCGTAGCTAGCTTGGAGTAAATTTTGATACTTGATCTTGTGGGAACAGCACCAAAAAGTTTTCCTGTTAAAATTGAGAAGCAGAAACTGCAAATACTACCTTTAGTTCATATTTTCAAGCTGATCTGAAAGTCTGCTTTAAAATTGAGCCTGTCTTATGATTTTTGAAATCCTGAAGGTACATAGTTTCTTTTACATGGCCTGATGTGTTAGTTGCAATACCTTCATGCCAGTGCAGGGCAGTAGCTCTGGAAAAAAACCCAGTACTACTTCCTTTTTCATGCTTATCGCAGTCTTTGTTTAAAACTAAAGCCAAGCCAAAAATGAAGAGGAAAAACAAAATTAATGTGGTGAATTAATGATAAAGCTGGGTTTTTTCTTTTACAATGCCACACACTAATTTAAAGTGAAAATATTGTTAATTGCATAATGGCTATAATAATATATAACTAGTAGTTTTACTCTTTGGAAAAAGAATTTGCTTCCGTATTTGCAAGTTGTGCAGTTTGAATATTCTCTTAAAGATAAACTGGAGAGGAAATACACATTTTTTATTTTGCAGAAACAAGTTCAAAAAATGGATGAAGACTTTAAAACACAGACACTTGATTCTACTCTTCAAAGTCCATCAGAGACATTACTTTCTATTCAACTGTTAGACTTTAAAACAAGTTTATTGGAGGCAATAGAAGAACTGCGTATGAGAAGGGTAAATGTGTTTATATTGTTTTTTAGTGTTTCTTTGTCTTATTTCTGTCTCCCTGTGTGTAATCATAGAAAATGCTGCATAAATGTGGGTACACTTAAACTTCATGGTGTATTTTAAGTAATTGACCAGCCATAGTTTTCTTTAAAAGTATCATGGGTTTAGCCAGTGTCTATATTAGTAATTCCTCTGTAGACAGCACAAAGACAACGTGGTTGCATGGGAATGAATTTGGCTTTCCTGTAATAATGTACAAAGTTGCCGCAATTGATCACCAGGCTATTGACAAAAATGATCTACGTTAAATTTTTGTATTTCACTGTAGTTCTCTTTAAGAGCAGCCTTTGATATGAAAAGGAAAGAAAGAGAATTCAAGGCATTACCAAGTCCATAAGTCTTTCTCATCTCATAGATTGATTTACCATTTGCCAGAAAAGCAGTGATCTTGACTTACTTTCGTCTGTTTCCTTGTGCTTTTCAGAATTACCTAAGAGGGCAAAGAGTTACTGAGATAACCAAATCCACTTTATTTCATTATTTTTAAATTGCTAAACTATTAAGCTGGAGCCCTACAATAACAGCATATTGAGTATGGTGTGTGTGTGCATGTTTTGATTTTGAAATACGAGTTGAATCATCTTGTAGTACTAAGGTGAAATTGTTTCTGTGCTGTTGAAGGCAGCTGTGTTTTTCTGTGGTTAATTTTCCAGTTGTATGTATATAAACATTTGTTTCTATTTCTCCCCTTAGTGTTTCTGAACTGTTGTATTTTTTGAAAGACCTGAAGTATATCTTTCTGCATTTGATGAATTTGACCTGTTCAAAAGATGTGTATTATTACTTTTAAAATATTAGTATTGATGACATGCTTGATTTATGCTTATTTTGATCTAAGTTAAATGCTGTAATCCTCTCTTTAAAAACCATAAACAAAAGAATGACTGCCATAAAAAAAAAAAAAAATCCCAAGGAAAAAAGCTGCATGATCCTGCTTTCTTGGTGCAGTATTGTTGAAATTCACTGCAATCTGATCCCTAGACTTTTGTTACAATGGTAGTATTTAGTGTAGTCTAAGTATTTTTGTATTAAGAAGTAAAGACTGAAGAATTTAACTTTTATATTAATAATTGGAGTGTACTTTTCCTTATAAGATCTGTTAGCTGAATTCCATTTACATTGTTAACTTAAGTTTGCATTTTTAATGTATTTGGTCAGAGCCTAAAATGTTTGTAAAGTACCATGGAGTTTCATCTTTTGGGATTTTTTGGTTTTGTTTGCCTGTTTTGTGTCTGCTATACTACAAGAATAAGTGACTGTGATCTTATAGAATGTTGCCTCAGGAGGATGAGCCATTTTTTTGGCTTCAGGGTATTTTTAGTTTCAAAATGGATGCTAATGCCAAGAGCCAATACCATAGTTAAGACATGGCCCTAAATTTCTAAAACATCTGTGCCTTCCTTCACCCTAAAAAATACATATATTTTTACCTGTTTGTAGTTAGAAATTTAAGTTGAAAAAAAACCAACGCATTTTACAGCTAGTCAATTTGAAATCTTAAAATATCCCTGAATGCATTTTTATTTGCTTTGCTTTAACAATCAATTCAGGGCTGCTTGCTTACTATGTTTGAAATCTGGAATATAAAACATTAATATTTTGAACGAGCAAGGGTTATAGAATAATATGGCCATGCCTAGTGCGATTCATTTTTATTTTTCTAAGTAGAACTCTGTATGGATGTTTTTGCTTAAAAAAGCTGCAAAATCCTCTTCTGATTTTAGCCATGAATCTCTTACAAATTCAACCAACATGAGGTTGTTCTGTAAATTTATAATCAGCTCTGAGAAAAAGGTAGTGCATAGACCAAAATACAGCACTAACTCAGAGAATTACAGTGCTTGTCTTGCACTCTGGTAATTTTTCCATGGACAAGACTTAACACTAACTAACTTAACACTAATTTAAACTGTGTCATCTGCTGCATAAGAAAATGAAGTAAAAGTTAAAGTTCTGGTTTCTTACTACTTTTGCCACTTCCTTTCCAAGTTACTTGTGAGGCTCGCAGTAGACTGATAGCCTGATGGAGGCAGTATAGCCAGTATAGTGAATTTTACTCTCAATTGTCTTTGACCTGTGGCTTGACCTTAGATGAGATATTTTACCTCTGTTTGCTTCTGTTTTTCTTCCCATTGTTGGTCTTGCTTGTCACTTAGACAGGAGTCTCTTCAGGACAGGAACTATCATGCATTTTGAGTTTAATAAACTGCCTTGAATGAATGGTTGGTTGTACTGCAGTATAAATTCAAATTAATAAACATAAATTTCCAGATGAAATTATCTGTCGGAAGCTAGACAGATAAAAATTAAACTCTTAAAACAAGTGAATATTAAACTATTTTGAGAAACTTGATACAATCCATACTTGATACTATAAGATACTATTTTAAAGTAGAAATTTCATTTTTCTGAATATGCTTATTTAAATAAATGCATTGAGTTACTTCAAAGCATCTATCCGTTTTTTACTTTTCTTGGTTAAACATATAGCTGTAGTTAAACTCTTAAAAATAATGTAGAGGAGTTGCTTATACTAAGTGACCGTTCTACTGTTTTACAGATGAAATCCCAACTGATAGTAGCTGTGCATGTTTATTCTGGATAATACATTGTTTAAATTATTATACTTGACACAGCTCACAGCTTCACTTTATTCCTTTGGCTGTTTATAAAGTCTTTGTTCTTAATATGAATTGACTTAATATGAATATGTATTCAATTAAAAGCTACAAAAAATGAT